>NW_028276155.1:10197500-10200000 GCF_052056855.1 Sturnus vulgaris
GGCCCCGAGAAGGATTGCCGCGGTGATGGCAGCGGACGTCGGGCGCGCCCCCGCCGGTGGACGCTCCCCCGAGGGTGGCAGCGGGGGAGGCACCCCGGCGGGGCCATGCAGGTCGTTTCCCTCACCCCAGGGCCAGGTACCTAGCGCTTCGCGCCTCGGCGGTCTCCTGCCGGTTTCCCTCGGCGTCGTCAAACGCCTGTTGGGGGCCGAAAGGGCCGCCGAGCCGGGCGGAGGTTTAAAGACTCGGGCGGCCCGGCACGGCCCCGCCGCGGCGGCGGCGGCGGTGGCGGCGGCGGCAGCGGGTGTCGGGCGGTGGCGGCGCGGGGCGCCATCGAGGGGTGGGGAGCTACTCCCGCCGATCCCCTGCGGTGGCGTGTCCGTCGCGACCGGCCGCGCTCGCCGTCGTCGGCGTCCCGCCGCGCTTGCCCGCGCGCGGGGGCCACCCGTGCCGGGCCGGGGAAGGGGCGCCCTGCCCCCCCCTCTCTGCGGCCCGGTCTCGGCGGAGAGGCCGCGGCGCGCGATCGGCCGCGGGGGGCCGACCCCGCTGGCCTCTGCGATGCGGGGCGACGCCGGCAGAGGGCGCGCGCTCTCTGCCTTACCTACCTCAGCTGCGGGGTTGCGGCCGCCGGGGCCCGCCGCGCTCTCTCGCTCTTTCTCCTTAGCCGCCGCCGCGGGCTCGCGGGCGGCGCCGCGTCAGGCGCGACCGCGCGCCTCTCGCCTCGACGGCCTTGTCGCCTCGAACCGCACCGCGGCGGCGCCGGCCGCCGGCCACCCCTGACTCGGAGCGCTGTCCCCGCCCGTTGGGGCGCAGCGCTCGGCCGGCTCCTCCATCGCCGGAGGTCCGGCGGGCGCGGGCGACCCCGTGCCGAGCGGCGGCGTCGCCGCTCGGCGAGTGTCCCCGCCCCCCCCGGGGGGGGGGGACGGTCGGCCGCGAGGCGCCCGCCTTCACCGGCGGCCGTCCCGGCCCGGGCCCCGCCCGTCCGCTTCCCCGTCGCCCTTCCCGGCCGCGTGTGGGCCAAAAAAAAGGGGAGGCGTGCGGGGCGGCCGCGGGGGCGCTTCCCCGTCCGGTCCCCGAGTGGAAACGAGGGGAGCGGGCGGTGCCCCCCGGCTCAGCCGCCGTACGCCTGCCCGCTGGGCGCGTGCTCGCGGAAGGGCAGCTCGGCGGTGCGAAGCGGCGGCGGTCCCGGGAGTGCGGCCGCGGGTGGCGGAGGGGTTTTGCCGAGCGGCAGACCTCGGGCGCTCCGCGATGCCGGCTCGGGTCTCGGCGGCGTCCCGCCTCCGGCGCCGGTGGCGGAGCGCGGCCCGCCGGGCGTTCGCCTTCCGGCGGGCAAGCGGTCCCGCGCCAGGGGTTGCGCCGGCGGAACGGTCCCGCCGCCGCGTGGCGTTTCGGGCGACGTTCAGGGGCCGCTGGCGGGAGAGCCGGCCCCCGCGTTTTGGCGCGGCGGCGTTCCGCGAGTCGGCGGAGCGGTGAAAAGGAGAAGCCAGGGAGTGAGCCGGGAGCGGCGGGGGCCGGCGGTCGCGCCCCCGGCCCGCGAACGCGTAGTCGTCCCGTGATCGAGAGGCCGGGCGGGCCACCGTGCCCCCCGCGGTCCGGCGCGTTGCCGCACAAGCCCCTCCGCGCGGAGGTCGGGCCGAGCCCGGGCGCCTGGGCCGCCTCCGAAGGACGGCACGCGAGGCGGCGTCTCCCCTCGCGGGGGGAGGCGGTCGGGGGCGCGGGCCCCTCCGCCTTTCTTTGGCCGACCTTCGGAGCGTTGCGCGGGGTTTCTCTTTTTTGCCCCGCGCTTTCTCCTCCTCCTCCTCCGTTTGTGTGTGCTCGTACGGTCGAAGCGGGGCGCGCGGGGGCGCGCGCGTCCCTGCAGAAACAGAAAAGGGGCCGCTTCACGCGAGCGGTCCCGAAAGCCAGACAACTCTTAGCGGTGGATCACTCGGCTCGTGCGTCGATGAAGAACGCAGCTAGCTGCGAGAATTAATGTGAATTGCAGGACACATTGATCATCGACACTTCGAACGCACTTGCGGCCCCGGGTTCCTCCCGGGGCTACGCCTGTCTGAGCGTCGCTTGACGATCAATCGCCGTCCGGGGGGGCCACCCCGGCGGCGCGGCTGGGGTTGCCTCGCAGGCCCGTTGCCCGCGGTCGACGTCGACGTCGTCGTCGTCGTCGCCGCGCAGGGCCTTCGTCCCCCTAAATGCAGACTCGGGGAGCGCTCCGTAGCTCCCCGCTCCCGGAACGAGCCGCTGGGGCGGAGCTCGTCCTTGCCGGGGCCGTGCCGCGGTGCGGTGGCGGTGGCCGGGGAGAGCGAGAGTCGGCGTCGAAGACGCCGCCGTGGGCCGTGCGAGAGAGACGAGAGAGCGAGAGGGCCGAGAGGGAGGCGAGGCGCGGGCCTCGCCCCCGGGCTCTCCCCCCCGTGCGGGCGGCTGTCTGCGGGTGGGTACCGCGGGGGTACCGTGCCGTGCTGCCGCGCGCGCGCGAGGCCGAGAGCGCCGGGGACGGGGGTGCGA
>NW_028276155.1:10207500-10225000 GCF_052056855.1 Sturnus vulgaris
TACCGGCCAGCCGAATGCTGGGTAGACCTGTTGCCCTCGGCCGGCAGTGTTACCTGACGGCCGAATGCTGGGTAGACCTGTTGCCCTCTGCCGGCCGTCTTTCCGGCTGGCCTAATGCTGGGTAGACCTGTTGCCCTCGGCCGGCCCTGGTACCGGCCGGCATAATGCTGGGTAGACCTGTTGCCCTCGGCCGGTCTTTGTCTCTGGCCGCCCGCGGCGTGGTAGTCCTGTTACCGTCGGCCGGCCTTGCAGCCCGGCCGCCGCGCGATGGCGCCCCGTCTCTTCCATCGGACGCGCGGCCCCCTTGTCGTCTCTGCAGCGGCGAGCACGCCTTCGGCGGTCGGCCTGCACGTCCGGCATGACCGCGGGCACTGGCAGCCCAGCAGGCAGCCCTGCTCTCGCGTCTTCTTCCCCCCGGCGAAAGGCGGGGCGTGAAGGCGGGCGACTTTCGGTCCCAGCCGTGCCCAGGTGTCCCTGCCGGCTCCGTGCGCCAGCATCCACTGGCGAGCTCCGCCGGCCTCTTCCCCAGCCGCGGCCCCTGTCCGCTCCGCCGTCATGGTGCCGGCACCCCACTTCCCCAAGCGCTCCCCGACAGGAGCAGGCAGCGTTGTCGCGCCCCCTCCCCGTGCTCGAATGGACCGCGGCCCTGCTCCGGGCTTCATTTCTGCAGCGCGCTCGCTCGCTCGCTCGCTCGCGCGCTCCCTCCCTCCCCCCCCCCTCCCCCCTCCCCCCGGCCGCCCACCCGCCGCGCTGCCGCCCTGCCGCAGGCTTGAGCGGCGCCGGGGCGGAGGAGGAAGGAACGCCACCAAAGCAAAAGGCTCCGAGAAAGCTGAACAGAGAGCTTCTTTGACCAGGGACAGACGGCGCCAATCATCCCGCCGCCATCCCTGCTTGTGCACCAGGCTCTCCGCCTGCCGACCTCGGCATCAGCCTCCCGCCGCCGCCGTGTAAACTGCCCGGTGGGACCGTGGGCGGGGGCAGGAAGAGGCTGAAAGTGCTGCCAGGGAGGCTGATGGCGGAGGGCGGGGTCGCCCCCAACCGACAATGGGCAGGGCCCGAGGCAGTCTGAAAGCGCTGCCAGGGAGGCTGATGGCGGAGGGCGGGGTCGCCCCCAACCGACAATGGGCAGGGCACGAGACCGTCTGAAAGCGCTGCCAGGGAGGCTGAGGGCGGGGGGCGGGGCGCCCCCAACCGACAATGGGCAGGGCCCGAGGCAGTCTGAAAGCGCTGCCAGGGAGGCTGAGGGCGGGGGGCGGGGCGCCCCCAGCCGACAATGGGCAGGGGCCCGAGAGAGTCTGAAAGCGCTGCCAGGGAGGCTGACGGCGGGGGGCAGGGCGCCCCCAGCCGACAATGGGCAGGGGCGGGGAAAGTCTGAAAGCGCTGCATGGGAGGTTGATGGCGGAGGGCGGGCTCGCCCCCAGCGTTAATGGGTGGCTGCGGAAGACGGGGCAGGGACAGGGAGAGGGCAGGCGGCTTCGTGCCGGCCCCGGGCGCCTCGACAGCGAGCCCTCACGGCCCCCCAAACCCGCGCCGAGGCCCCAAGAGCTCTGCAGACCTTCCGCGGAAGAACCGGCCCGAAAGCGGCCACCCGCTTGCCGACGGCGGCGCCGGTCGCCTCGATGCAGCCGCCTCCGTGGGGCGGGAAGGGGCAGGGCGAGTTGTGCCAGGGCGCGGCGGCTTTGGGCCGAGTTTCGCTGCACGTACGTGCTTCCCCTGGCTGTGCTGCGGCCCGTGAGGTTCTGTTTTGTGGGGGGGGGGGGGCTCTGTAGGTAGGGTCTCTGGGGGACGGGGGAGGAGGCGTGGGGTAGGGAGGACGCCGTTTGGGGGGGTCAGTGTGTCAGCAGGGCGAGAACCGGGCACAGGCCCTCCGTCAGCTCGGCTGTGGGCCCAAAGGGATCACAAATAAGATTTGGCAAGAGTTTTGTTTTCCGGAAAAGATTTTCTTTCCGAGTAAATAGAAGAGGCAATCATTCAAAAAAGGCAAAGAGGAAATGAAACAAATCAAATCAAATCAAAACAAAACAAAACAAAACAAAACAAAACGAAATAAAATAAAATAATAAAATGAAATGAAAAGAAATGAAATGAAATGATGAAATAAAATGTTGTCGAAAATATGTCTTGGTCTTGAAATCGATTCTGCCGGGCGGGGCAAGGCTGCTGGAGCACTTGGGCTCCGGAGCGTTAAGAGGCTGTGGGGTTTCCCCGGCTCCGAGATGGTACAAGGATGCCTCGTCTACCCGGATCCGCGAAACGTGGCCCGTCCCGCGGCGGCCAGGTCGACGCGGCTCCGGGGCCGGTGGCGTGGGACCGCCGTCGCCGGCGAAGGCGCAGCGGCGGCGGCCGTGGCCGCGACGACCAGGTCTACACGACTCCGGGAAACTTGGCCGGTCCCGCGGCGGCCAGGTCTACTGGGCTCCGGGATGGGCGGCCGCCGTGGCCGCGGCGACCAGGTCTACCCGCCTCCGGGACCGGCGGCGTGGGTCCGCCGTCGAGGGCGAGGGCGCTGCGACGGCCGCGGCGACCGGGTCTACCTAGCTCCGGTGCGACCCGGGCTGCGTGCAGCATGGCGAAGGTAGACCTGTGGTCCGCATCACGGCGTGGGCAGACCTGGTGTCCGCAGCATGGAGCGGGTAGACATGTTGTCCGCCGCATGGAGTGGGTAGACCTGTTGTCCGCGTAATGGAGTAGTTAGACCTGGTGTCCGCAGCTTGGAGTGGGTAGACCTGTTGTCCGCAGCAAGCCGTGGGTAGACCTGTTGTCCGCAGCAAGCCGTGGGTAGACCTGGTGTCCGCAGCATGCCCTGGGTAGACCTGGTGTCCGCAGCTTGGTAGACCTGTTGCCCGTTTCATGGCTGGGTAGACCTGGTGTCCGCAGCAAGCCGTGGGTAGACCTGGTGTCCGCAGCTTGGTAGACCTGTTGCCCGATTCATGGCTGGGTAGACCTGTTGTCCGCAGCATTGAGTTGGTAGACCTGGTGTCCGCAGCATGCCCTGGGTAGACCTGGTGTCCGCAGCTTGGTAGACCTGTTGCCCGTTTCATGGCTGGGTAGACCTGTTGTCCGCAGCATTGAGTTGGTAGACCTGGTGTCCGCAGCATGCCCTGGGTAGACCTGGTGTCCGCAGCTTGGTAGACCTGTTGCCCGTTTCATGGCTGGGTAGACCTGGTGTCCGCAGCAAGCCGTGAGTAGACCTGTTGCCCGTTTCATGGCTGGGTAGACCTGGTGTCCGCAGCATGACCTGGGTAGACCTGGTGTCCGCAGCTTGGTAGACCTGTTGCCCGTTTCATGGCTGGGTAGACCTGGTGTCCGCAGCAAGCCGTGGGTAGACCTGGTGTCCGGAGCTTGGTAGACCTGTTGCCCGATTCATGCCTGGGTAGACCTGTTGTCCGCAGCATTGAGTGGGTAGACCTGGTGTCCGCAGCATGCCCTGGGTAGACCTGGTGTCCGCAGCTTGGTAGACCTGTTGCCCGTTTCATAGCTGGGTAGACCTGGTGTCCGCAGCTTGGTAGACCTGTTGCCCGTTTCATGGCTGGGTAGACCTGGTGTCCGCAGCAAGCCGTGAGTAGACCTGTTGCCCGTTTCATGGCTGGGTAGACCTGGTGTCCGCAGCATGCCCTGGGTAGACCTGGTGTCCGCAGCTTGGTAGACCTGTTGCCCGTTTCATGGCTGGGTAGACCTGTTGTCCGCAGCAAGCCGTGAGTAGACCTGTTGCCCGTTTCATGGCTGGGTAGACCTGTTGTCCGCAGCATGCCCTGGGTAGACCTGGTGTCCGCAGCTTGGTAGACCTGTTGCCCGTTTCATGGCTGGGTAGACCTGGTGTCCGCAGCAAGCCGTGGGTAGACCTGCTGCCCGTTTCATGGCTGGGTAGACCTGGTGTCCGCAGCAAGCCGTGGGTAGACCTGGTGTCCGCAGCTTGGTAGACCTGTTGCCCGTTTCATGGCTGGGTAGACCTGTTGTCCGCAGCATTGAGTTGGTAGACCTGGTGTCCGCTACATACCCTGGGTAGACCTGGTGTCCGCAGCTTGGTAGACCTGTTGCCCGTTTCATGGCTGGGTAGACCTGGTGTCCGCAGCATTGAGATGGTAGACCTGTTGCCCGTTTCATGGCTGGGTAGACCTGTTGTCCGCAGCTTGGTAGACCTGTTGCCCGATTCATGGCTGGGTAGACCTGGTGTCCGCAGCAAGCCGTGAGTAGACCTGTTGCCCGTTTCATGGCTGGGTAGACCTGGTGTCCGCAGCATGCCCTGGGTAGACCTGTTGTCCGCAGCTTGGTAGACCTGTTGCCCGTTTCATGGCTGGGTAGACCTGGTGTCCGCAGCAAGCCGTGAGTAGACCTGTTGCCCGTTTCATGGCTGGGTAGACCTGTTGTCCGCAGCATGCCCTGGGTAGACCTGGTGTCCGCAGCTTGGTAGACCTGTTGCCCGTTTCATGGCTGGGTAGACCTGGTGTCCGCAGCAAGCCGTGGGTAGACCTGGTGTCCGCAGCTTGGTAGACCTGTTGCCCGTTTCATGGCTGGGTAGACCTGTTGTCCGCAGCATTGAGTTGGTAGACCTGTTGCCCGTTTCATGGCTGGGTAGACCTGGTGTCCGCAGCTTGGTAGACCTGTTGCCCGTTTCATGGCTGGGTAGACCTGGTGTCCGCAGCAAGCCGTGGGTAGACCTGGTGTCCGGAGCTTGGTAGACCTGTTGCCCGATTCATGCCTGGGTAGACCTGTTGTCCGCAGCAAGCCGTGGGTAGACCTGGTGTCCGCAGCATGCCCTGGGTAGACCTGGTGTCCGCAGCTTGGTAGACCTGTTGCCCGATTCATGCCTGGGTAGACCTGTTGTCCGCAGCATTGAGTGGGTAGACCTGGTGTCCGCAGCATGCCCTGGGTAGACCTGGTGTCCGCAGCTTGGTAGACCTGTTGCCCGTTTCATGGCTGGGTAGACCTGTTGTCCGCAGCAAGCCGTGAGTAGACCTGTTGCCCGTTTCATGGCTGGGTAGACCTGGTGTCCGCAGCATGCCCTGGGTAGACCTGGTGTCCGCAGCTTGGTAGACCTGTTGCCCGATTCATGGCTGGGTAGACCTGGTGTCCGCAGCATTGAGTTGGTAGACCTGGTGTCCGCAGCATGCCCTGGGTAGACCTGGTGTCCGCAGCTTGGTAGACCTGTTGCCCGTTTCATGGCTGGGTAGACCTGTTGTCCGCAGCATTGAGTTGGTAGACCTGGTGTCCGCAGCATGCCCTGGGTAGACCTGGTGTCCGCAGCTTGGTAGACCTGTTGCCCGTTTCATGGCTGGGTAGACCTGGTGTCCGCAGCATGCCCTGGGTAGACCTGGTGTCCGCAGCTTGGTAGACCTGTTGCCCGTTTCATGGCTGGGTAGACCTGTTGTCCGCAGCAAGCCGTGGGTAGACCTGGTGTCCGCAGCTTGGTAGACCTGTTGCCCGATTCATGCCTGGGTAGACCTGTTGTCCGCAGCATTGAGTTGGTAGACCTGGTGTCCGCAGCATGCCCTGGGTAGACCTGGTGTCCGCAGCTTGGTAGACCTGTTGCCCGTTTCATAGCTGGGTAGACCTGGTGTCCGCAGCTTGGTAGACCTGTTGCCCGTTTCATGGCTGGGTAGACCTGGTGTCCGCAGCAAGCCGTGAGTAGACCTGTTGCCCGTTTCATGGCTGGGTAGACCTGGTGTCCGCAGCATGCCCTGGGTAGACCTGGTGTCCGCAGCTTGGTAGACCTGTTGCCCGTTTCATGGCTGGGTAGACCTGGTGTCCGCAGCAAGCCGTGAGTAGACCTGTTGCCCGTTTCATGGCTGGGTAGACCTGTTGTCCGCAGCATGCCCTGGGTAGACCTGGTGTCCGCAGCTTGGTAGACCTGCTGCCCGTTTCATGGCTGGGTAGACCTGGTGTCCGCAGCAAGCCGTGGGTAGACCTGCTGCCCGTTTCATGGCTGGGTAGACCTGGTGTCCGCAGCAAGCCGTGGGTAGACCTGGTGTCCGCAGCTTGGTAGACCTGTTGCCCGTTTCATGGCTGGGTAGACCTGTTGTCCGCAGCATTGAGTTGGTAGACCTGGTGTCCGCTACATACCCTGGGTAGACCTGGTGTCCGCAGCTTGGTAGACCTGTTGCCCGTTTCATGGCTGGGTAGACCTGGTGTCCGCAGCATTGAGATGGTAGACCTGTTGCCCGTTTCATGGCTGGGTAGACCTGTTGTCCGCAGCTTGGTAGACCTGTTGCCCGATTCATGGCTGGGTAGACCTGGTGTCCGCAGCAAGCCGTGAGTAGACCTGTTGCCCGTTTCATGGCTGGGTAGACCTGGTGTCCGCAGCATGCCCTGGGTAGACCTGTTGTCCGCAGCTTGGTAGACCTGTTGCCCGTTTCATGGCTGGGTAGACCTGTTGTCCGCAGCAAGCCGTGAGTAGACCTGTTGCCCGTTTCATGGCTGGGTAGACCTGTTGTCCGCAGCATGCCCTGGGTAGACCTGGTGTCCGCAGCTTGGTAGACCTGTTGCCCGTTTCATGGCTGGGTAGACCTGGTGTCCGCAGCAAGCCGTGGGTAGACCTGGTGTCCGCAGCTTGGTAGACCTGTTGCCCGTTTCATGGCTGGGTAGACCTGTTGTCCGCAGCATTGAGTTGGTAGACCTGTTGCCCGTTTCATGGCTGGGTAGACCTGGTGTCCGCAGCTTGGTAGACCTGTTGCCCGTTTCATGGCTGGGTAGACCTGGTGTCCGCAGCAAGCCGTGGGTAGACCTGGTGTCCGGAGCTTGGTAGACCTGTTGCCCGATTCATGGCTGGGTAGACCTGTTGTCCGCAGCAAGCCGTGGGTAGACCTGGTGTCCGCAGCATGCCCTGGGTAGACCTGGTGTCCGCAGCTTGGTAGACCTGTTGCCCGATTCATGCCTGGGTAGACCTGTTGTCCGCAGCAAGCCGTGGGTAGACCTGGTGTCCGCAGCATGCCCTGGGTAGACCTGGTGTCCGCAGCTTGGTAGACCTGTTGCCCGTTTCATGGCTGGGTAGACCTGTTGTCCGCAGCAAGCCGTGAGTAGACCTGTTGCCCGTTTCATGGCTGGGTAGACCTGGTGTCCGCAGCATGCCCTGGGTAGACCTGGTGTCCGCAGCTTGGTAGACCTGTTGCCCGTTTCATGGCTGGGTAGACCTGGTGTCCGCAGCAAGCCGTGGGTAGACCTGGTGTCCGCAGCTTGGTAGACCTGTTGCCCGATTCATGGCTGGGTAGACCTGTTGTCCGCAGCATTGAGTTGGTAGACCTGGTGTCCGCAGCATGCCCTGGGTAGACCTGGTGTCCGCAGCTTGGTAGACCTGTTGCCCGTTTCATGGCTGGGTAGACCTGGTGTCCGCAGCAAGCCGTGAGTAGACCTGTTGCCCGTTTCATGGCTGGGTAGACCTGTTGTCCGCAGCATGCCCTGGGTAGACCTGGTGTCCGCAGCTTGGTAGACCTGTTGCCCGTTTCATGGCTGGGTAGACTTGTTGTCCGCAGCAAGCCGTGGGTAGACCTGGTGTCCGCAGCATGCCCTGGGTAGACCTGGTGTCCGCAGCTTGGTAGACCTGTTGCCCGTTTCATGGCTGGGTAGACCTGGTGTCCGCAACAAGCCGTGGGTAGACCTGGTGTCCGCAGCATGCCCTGGGTAGACCTGGTGTCCGCAGCTTGGTAGACCTGTTGCCCGTTTCATGGCTGGGTAGACCTGGTGTCCGCAGCAAGCCGTGAGTAGACCTGTTGCCCGTTTCATGGCTGGGTAGACCTGTTGTCCGCAGCATGCCCTGGGTAGACCTGTTGTCCGCAGCTTGGTAGACCTGTTGCCCGTTTCATGGCTGGGTAGACCTGGTGTCCGCAGCAAGCCGTGAGTAGACCTGTTGCCCGTTTCATGGCTGGGTAGACCTGGTGTCCGCAGCAAGCCGTGAGTAGACCTGGTGTCCGCAGCTTGGTAGACCTGTTGCCCGTTTCATGGCTGGGTAGACCTGGTGTCCGCAGCAAGACGTGAGTAGACCTGTTGCCCGTTTCATGGCTGGGTAGACCTGGTGTCCGCAGCATGCCCTGGGTAGACCTGGTGTCCGCAGCTTGGTAGACCTGTTGCCCGTTTCATGGCTGGGTAGACCTGGTGTCCGCAGCAAGCCGTGAGTAGACCTGTTGCCCGTTTCATGGCTGGGTAGACCTGGTGTCCGCAGCATGCCCTGGGTAGACCTGGTGTCCGCAGCTTGGTAGACCTGTTGCCCGTTTCATGGCTGGGTAGACCTGGTGTCCGCAGCATGCCCTGGGTAGACCTGGTGTCCGCAGCTTGGTAGACCTGTTGCCCGATTCATGCCTGGGTAGACCTGTTGTCCGCAGCATGCCCTGGGTAGACCTGGTGTCCGCAGCATGCCCTGGGTAGACCTGGTGTCCGCAGCTTGGTAGACCTGTTGCCCGTTTCATGGCTGGGTAGACCTGGTGTCCGCAGCAAGCCGTGAGTAGACCTGTTGCCCGTTTCATGGCTGGGTAGACCTGGTGTCCGCAGCATGCCCTGGGTAGACCTGGTGTCCGCAGCTTGGTAGACCTGTTGCCCGTTTCATGGCTGGGTAGACCTGGTGTCCGCAGCAAGCCGTGAGTAGACCTGTTGCCCGTTTCATGGCTGGGTAGACCTGGTGTCCGCAGCATGCCCTGGGTAGACCTGGTGTCCGCAGCTTGGTAGACCTGTTGCCCGTTTCATGGCTGGGTAGACCTGGTGTCCGCAGCAAGCCGTGGGTAGACCTGGTGTCCGGAGCTTGGTAGACCTGTTGCCCGATTCATGCCTGGGTAGACCTGTTGTCCGCAGCATGCCCTGGGTAGACCTGGTGTCCGCAGCATGCCCTGGGTAGACCTGGTGTCCGCAGCTTGGTAGACCTGTTGCCCGTTTCATGGCTGGGTAGACCTGGTGTCCGCAGCAAGCCGTGAGTAGACCTGTTGCCCGTTTCATGGCTGGGTAGACCTGGTGTCCGCAGCATGCCCTGGGTAGACCTGGTGTCCGCAGCTTGGTAGACCTGTTGCCCGTTTCATGGCTGGGTAGACCTGGTGTCCGCAGCAAGCCGTGAGTAGACCTGTTGCCCGTTTCATGGCTGGGTAGACCTGGTGTCCGCAGCATGCCCTGGGTAGACCTGGTGTCCGCAGCTTGGTAGACCTGTTGCCCGTTTCATGGCTGGGTAGACCTGGTGTCCGCAGCAAGCCGTGGGTAGACCTGGTGTCCGGAGCTTGGTAGACCTGTTGCCCGATTCATGCCTGGGTAGACCTGTTGTCCGCAGCATTGAGTGGGTAGACCTGGTGTCCGCAGCATGCCCTGGGTAGACCTGGTGTCCGCAGCTTGGTAGACCTGTTGCCCGTTTCATGGCTGGGTAGACCTGGTGTCCGCAGCAAGCCGTGAGTAGACCTGTTGCCCGTTTCATGGCTGGGTAGACCTGGTGTCCGCAGCATGCCCTGGGTAGACCTGGTGTCCGCAGCTTGGTAGACCTGTTGCCCGTTTCATGGCTGGGTAGACCTGTTGTCCGCAGCAAGCCGTGGGTAGACCTGGTGTCCGGAGCTTGGTAGACCTGTTGCCCGATTCATGCCTGGGTAGACCTGTTGTCCGCAGCATTGAGTGGGTAGACCTGGTGTCCGCAGCATGCCCTGGGTAGACCTGGTGTCCGCAGCTTGGTAGACCTGTTGCCCGTTTCATGGCTGGGTAGACCTGTTGTCCGCAGCAAGCCGTGAGTAGACCTGTTGCCCGTTTCATGGCTGGGTAGACCTGGTGTCCGCAGCATGCCCTGGGTAGACCTGGTGTCCGCAGCTTGGTAGACCTGTTGCCCGTTTCATGGCTGGGTAGACCTGTTGTCCGCAGCAAGCCGTGGGTAGACCTGGTGTCCGGAGCTTGGTAGACCTGTTGCCCGATTCATGCCTGGGTAGACCTGTTGTCCGCAGCATTGAGTGGGTAGACCTGGTGTCCGCAGCATGCCCTGGGTAGACCTGTTGTCCGCAGCTTGGTAGACCTGTTGCCCGTTTCATGGCTGGGTAGACCTGTTGTCCGCAGCAAGCCGTGAGTAGACCTGTTGCCCGTTTCATGACTGGGTAGACCTGGTGTCCGCAGCATGCCCTGGGTAGACCTGGTGTCCGCAGCTTGGTAGACCTGTTGCCCGTTTCATGGCTGGGTAGACCTGGTGTCCGCAGCAAGCCGTGAGTAGACCTGGTGTCCGGAGCTTGGTAGACCTGTTGCCCGATTCATGCCTGGGTAGACCTGTTGTCCGCAGCATTGAGTGGGTAGACCTGGTGTCCGCAGCATGCCCTGGGTAGACCTGGTGTCCGCAGCTTGGTAGACCTGTTGCCCGTTTCATGGCTGGGTAGACCTGTTGTCCGCAGCAAGCCGTGAGTAGACCTGTTGCCCGTTTCATGGCTGGGTAGACCTGGTGTCCGCAGCATGCCCTGGGTAGACCTGGTGTCCGCAGCTTGGTAGACCTGTTGCCCGTTTCATGGCTGGGTAGACCTGGTGTCCGCAGCAAGCCGTGGGTAGACCTGGTGTCCGCAGCTTGGTAGACCTGTTGCCCGATTCATGGCTGGGTAGACCTGTTGTCCGCAGCATTGAGTTGGTAGACCTGGTGTCCGCAGCATGCCCTGGGTAGACCTGGTGTCCGCAGCTTGGTAGACCTGTTGCCCGTTTCATGGCTGGGTAGACCTGGTGTCCGCAGCAAGCCGTGAGTAGACCTGTTGCCCGTTTCATGGCTGGGTAGACCTGTTGTCCGCAGCATGCCCTGGGTAGACCTGGTGTCCGCAGCTTGGTAGACCTGTTGCCCGATTCATGCCTGGGTAGACCTGTTGTCCGCAGCATTGAGTGGGTAGACCTGGTGTCCGCAGCATGCCCTGGGTAGACCTGGTGTCCGCAGCTTGGTAGACCTGTTGCCCGTTTCATGGCTGGGTAGACCTGGTGTCCGCAGCAAGCCGTGAGTAGACCTGTTGCCCGTTTCATGGCTGGGTAGACCTGTTGTCCGCAGCATGCCCTGGGTAGACCTGGTGTCCGCAGCTTGGTAGACCTGTTGCCCGTTTCATGGCTGGGTAGACCTGGTGTCCGCAGCAAGCCGTGGGTAGACCTGGTGTCCGCAGCTTGGTAGACCTGTTGCCCGTTTCATGGCTGGGTAGACCTGGTGTCCGCAACAAGCCGTGGGTAGACCTGGTGTCCGCAGCATGCCCTGGGTAGACCTGGTGTCCGCAGCTTGGTAGACCTGTTGCCCGTTTCATGGCTGGGTAGACCTGGTGTCCGCAGCAAGCCGTGAGTAGACCTGTTGCCCGTTTCATGGCTGGGTAGACCTGTTGTCCGCAGCATGCCCTGGGTAGACCTGTTGTCCGCAGCTTGGTAGACCTGTTGCCCGTTTCATGGCTGGGTAGACCTGGTGTCCGCAGCAAGCCGTGAGTAGACCTGTTGCCCGTTTCATGGCTGGGTAGACCTGGTGTCCGCAGCAAGCCGTGAGTAGACCTGGTGTCCGCAGCTTGGTAGACCTGTTGCCCGTTTCATGGCTGGGTAGACCTGGTGTCCGCAGCAAGACGTGAGTAGACCTGTTGCCCGTTTCATGGCTGGGTAGACCTGGTGTCCGCAGCATGCCCTGGGTAGACCTGGTGTCCGCAGCTTGGTAGACCTGTTGCCCGTTTCATGGCTGGGTAGACCTGGTGTCCGCAGCAAGCCGTGAGTAGACCTGTTGCCCGTTTCATGGCTGGGTAGACCTGGTGTCCGCAGCATGCCCTGGGTAGACCTGGTGTCCGCAGCTTGGTAGACCTGTTGCCCGTTTCATGGCTGGGTAGACCTGGTGTCCGCAGCATGCCCTGGGTAGACCTGGTGTCCGCAGCTTGGTAGACCTGTTGCCCGATTCATGCCTGGGTAGACCTGTTGTCCGCAGCATGCCCTGGGTAGACCTGGTGTCCGCAGCATGCCCTGGGTAGACCTGGTGTCCGCAGCTTGGTAGACCTGTTGCCCGTTTCATGGCTGGGTAGACCTGGTGTCCGCAGCAAGCCGTGAGTAGACCTGTTGCCCGTTTCATGGCTGGGTAGACCTGGTGTCCGCAGCATGCCCTGGGTAGACCTGGTGTCCGCAGCTTGGTAGACCTGTTGCCCGTTTCATGGCTGGGTAGACCTGGTGTCCGCAGCAAGCCGTGAGTAGACCTGTTGCCCGTTTCATGGCTGGGTAGACCTGGTGTCCGCAGCATGCCCTGGGTAGACCTGGTGTCCGCAGCTTGGTAGACCTGTTGCCCGTTTCATGGCTGGGTAGACCTGGTGTCCGCAGCAAGCCGTGGGTAGACCTGGTGTCCGGAGCTTGGTAGACCTGTTGCCCGATTCATGCCTGGGTAGACCTGTTGTCCGCAGCATGCCCTGGGTAGACCTGGTGTCCGCAGCATGCCCTGGGTAGACCTGGTGTCCGCAGCTTGGTAGACCTGTTGCCCGTTTCATGGCTGGGTAGACCTGGTGTCCGCAGCAAGCCGTGAGTAGACCTGTTGCCCGTTTCATGGCTGGGTAGACCTGGTGTCCGCAGCATGCCCTGGGTAGACCTGGTGTCCGCAGCTTGGTAGACCTGTTGCCCGTTTCATGGCTGGGTAGACCTGGTGTCCGCAGCAAGCCGTGAGTAGACCTGTTGCCCGTTTCATGGCTGGGTAGACCTGGTGTCCGCAGCATGCCCTGGGTAGACCTGGTGTCCGCAGCTTGGTAGACCTGTTGCCCGTTTCATGGCTGGGTAGACCTGGTGTCCGCAGCAAGCCGTGGGTAGACCTGGTGTCCGGAGCTTGGTAGACCTGTTGCCCGATTCATGCCTGGGTAGACCTGTTGTCCGCAGCATTGAGTGGGTAGACCTGGTGTCCGCAGCATGCCCTGGGTAGACCTGGTGTCCGCAGCTTGGTAGACCTGTTGCCCGTTTCATGGCTGGGTAGACCTGGTGTCCGCAGCAAGCCGTGAGTAGACCTGTTGCCCGTTTCATGGCTGGGTAGACCTGGTGTCCGCAGCATGCCCTGGGTAGACCTGGTGTCCGCAGCTTGGTAGACCTGTTGCCCGTTTCATGGCTGGGTAGACCTGTTGTCCGCAGCAAGCCGTGGGTAGACCTGGTGTCCGGAGCTTGGTAGACCTGTTGCCCGATTCATGCCTGGGTAGACCTGTTGTCCGCAGCATTGAGTGGGTAGACCTGGTGTCCGCAGCATGCCCTGGGTAGACCTGGTGTCCGCAGCTTGGTAGACCTGTTGCCCGTTTCATGGCTGGGTAGACCTGTTGTCCGCAGCAAGCCGTGAGTAGACCTGTTGCCCGTTTCATGGCTGGGTAGACCTGGTGTCCGCAGCATGCCCTGGGTAGACCTGGTGTCCGCAGCTTGGTAGACCTGTTGCCCGTTTCATGGCTGGGTAGACCTGTTGTCCGCAGCAAGCCGTGGGTAGACCTGGTGTCCGGAGCTTGGTAGACCTGTTGCCCGATTCATGCCTGGGTAGACCTGTTGTCCGCAGCATTGAGTGGGTAGACCTGGTGTCCGCAGCATGCCCTGGGTAGACCTGTTGTCCGCAGCTTGGTAGACCTGTTGCCCGTTTCATGGCTGGGTAGACCTGTTGTCCGCAGCAAGCCGTGAGTAGACCTGTTGCCCGTTTCATGACTGGGTAGACCTGGTGTCCGCAGCATGCCCTGGGTAGACCTGGTGTCCGCAGCTTGGTAGACCTGTTGCCCGTTTCATGGCTGGGTAGACCTGGTGTCCGCAGCAAGCCGTGAGTAGACCTGTTGCCCGTTTCATGGCTGGGTAGACCTGGTGTCCGCAGCATGCCCTGGGTAGACCTGGTGTCCGCAGCTTGGTAGACCTGTTGCCCGTTTCATGGCTGGGTAGACCTGGTGTCCGCAGCAAGCCGTGGGTAGACCTGGTGTCCGCAGCTTGGTAGACCTGTTGCCCGATTCATGCCTGGGTAGACCTGTTGTCCGCAGCAAGCCGTGGGTAGACCTGGTGTCCGCAGCTTGGTAGACCTGTTGCCCGTTTCATGGCTGGGTAGACCTGGTGTCCGCAGCATTGAGTTGGTAGACCTGGTGTCCGCAGCAAGCCGTGGGTAGACCTGGTGTCCGCAGCTTGGTAGACCTGTTGCCCGTTTCATGGCTGGGTAGACCTGTTGTCCGCAGCATTGAGTTGGTAGACCTGTTGCCCGTTTCATGGCTGGGTAGACCTGGTGTCCGCAGCTTGGTAGACCTGTTGCCCGTTTCATGGCTGGGTAGACCTGGTGTCCGCAGCAAGCCGTGAGTAGACCTGGTGCCCGTTTCATGGCTGGGTAGACCTGGTGTCCGCAGCAAGCCGTGGGTAGACCTGGTGTCCGCAGCTTGGTAGACCTGTTGCCCGATTCATGGCTGGGTAGACCTGTTGTCCGCAGCAAGCCGTGGGTAGACCTGGTGTCCGCAGCATGCCCTGGGTAGACCTGGTGTCCGCAGCTTGGTAGACCTGTTGCCCGTTTCATGGCTGGGTAGACCTGGTGTCCGCAGCAAGCCGTGGGTAGACCTGGTGTCCGCAGCTTGGTAGACCTGTTGCCCGTTTCATGGCTGGGTAGACCTGTTGTCCGCAGCATTGAGTTGGTAGACCTGGTGTCCGCAGCAAGCCGTGGGTAGACCTGGTGTCCGCAGCATGCCCTGGGTAGACCTGGTGTCCGCAGCTTGGTAGACCTGTTGCCCGTTTCATGCCTGGGTAGACCTGTTGTCCGCAGCAAGCCGTGGGTAAACCTGGTGTCCGCAGCATGCCCTGGGTAGACCTGGTGTCCGCAGCTTGGTAGACCTGTTGCCCGTTTCATGGCTGGGTAGACCTGTTGTCCGCTGCAAGCCGTGAGTAGACCTGTTGCCCGTTTCATGGCTGGGTAGACCTGGTGTCCGCAGCATGCCCTGGGTAGACCTGGTGTCCGCAGCTGGGTAGACCTGTTGCCCGTTTCATGGCTGGGTAGACCTGGTGTCCGCAGCAAGCCGTGGGTAGACCTGGTGTCCGCAGCATGCCCTGGGTAGACCTGGTGTCCGCAGCTTGGTAGACCTGTTGCCCGTTTCATGGCTGGGTAGACCTGGTGTCCGCAGCAAGCCGTGAGTAGACCTGTTGCCCGTTTCATGGCTGGGTAGACCTGGTGTCCGCAGCATGCCCTGGGTAGACCTGGTGTCCGCAGCTTGGTAGACCTGTTGCCCGTTTCATGGCTGGGTAGACCTGGTGTCCGCAGCAAGCCGTGGGTAGACCTGGTGTCCGGAGCTTGGTAGACCTGTTGCCCGATTCATGCCTGGGTAGACCTGTTGTCCGCAGCATGCCCTGGGTAGACCTGGTGTCCGCAGCATGCCCTGGGTAGACCTGGTGTCCGCAGCTTGGTAGACCTGTTGCCCGTTTCATGGCTGGGTAGACCTGGTGTCCGCAGCAAGCCGTGAGTAGACCTGTTGCCCGTTTCATGGCTGGGTAGACCTGGTGTCCGCAGCATGCCCTGGGTAGACCTGGTGTCCGCAGCTTGGTAGACCTGTTGCCCGTTTCATGGCTGGGTAGACCTGGTGTCCGCAGCAAGCCGTGAGTAGACCTGTTGCCCGTTTCATGGCTGGGTAGACCTGGTGTCCGCAGCATGCCCTGGGTAGACCTGGTGTCCGCAGCTTGGTAGACCTGTTGCCCGTTTCATGGCTGGGTAGACCTGGTGTCCGCAGCAAGCCGTGGGTAGACCTGGTGTCCGGAGCTTGGTAGACCTGTTGCCCGATTCATGCCTGGGTAGACCTGTTGTCCGCAGCATTGAGTGGGTAGACCTGGTGTCCGCAGCATGCCCTGGGTAGACCTGGTGTCCGCAGCTTGGTAGACCTGTTGCCCGTTTCATGGCTGGGTAGACCTGGTGTCCGCAGCAAGCCGTGAGTAGACCTGTTGCCCGTTTCATGGCTGGGTAGACCTGTTGTCCGCAGCATGCCCTGGGTAGACCTGGTGTCCGCAGCTTGGTAGACCTGTTGCCCGTTTCATGGCTGGGTAGACCTGGTGTCCGCAGCAAGCCGTGGGTAGACCTGGTGTCCGCAGCATGCCCTGGGTAGACCTGGTGTCCGCAGCTTGGTAGACCTGTTGCCCGTTTCATGGCTGGGTAGACCTGGTGTCCGCAGCAAGCCGTGGGTAGACCTGGTGTCCGCAGCAAGCCGTGGGTAGACCTGGTGTCCGCAGCATGCCCTGGGTAGACCTGGTGTCCGCAGCTTGGTAGACCTGTTGCCCGTTTCATGGCTGGGTAGACCTGTTGTCCGCAGCAAGCCGTGGGTAGACCTGGTGTCCGCAGCATGCCCTGGGTAGACCTGGTGTCCGCAGCTTGGTAGACCTGTTGCCCTTTTCATGCCCTGGGTAGACCTGGTGTCCGCAGCTGGGTAGACCTGTTGTCCGCAGCAAGCCGTGGGTAGACCTGGTGTCCGCAGCATGCCCTGGGTAGACCTGGTGTCCGCAGCTTGGTAGACCTGTTGCCCGTTTCATGGCTGGGTAGACCTGTTGTCCGCAGCAAGCCGTCGGTAGACCTGTTGCCCGTTTCATGGCTGGTAGACCTGTTGTCCGCTGCCGGCCTGGAAGTACTCCAAGGGGTCGCTGTTTCTCGCTGCCTCCGGCTATGTCATCGTAGAAGGCGGCGTGCGCCACTGCGCCCCCTCGGTCACGTACATCGGTTCTCTTTCCGGCCTCCGCCGCTTCGGGCCCATCTGTCCGTATTATGGGAACGAGGTGACGGGCCGTATCCCCACAGGCTGTTGCCGTGCCTGTGTCCGTGGCGGAGAAGGGCGGACGCGCGTGCGGTCGCCAGGGCCAGAAGAACACCGCCGATGTCGGGGCGAGTCGCGTGGCTTCGTCCGGCTTCCCGTCTTACCCAGTTCGACTGGGACAGGTTAGCCCAGAGAGAGAGACCGATGCGATCCGAGAGCCGCTCCCCGGCCCAGGCGAGGCTGCGTGCTCAGTCGGGGGAGAAGCGAGAAAGCCCCCAGAGAGACCGATGCGATCCGAGAGCCGCTCCCCGGCCCAGGCCGAGGCTGCGTGTTCAGTCCGGGGGAGAAGCGAGAAAGCCCCCAGAGAGAGCGATGCGATCCGAGAGCCACCGCGCTCCCCCGGCCCAGGCGAGGCTGCGTTGTTCCAGGCGGGGGAGAAGCGAGAAAAAGGCCCAGAGAGAGGGCGAGAAAGCCGCGAGTGTGTCCCGCTCCGGCCCGGCTGCTGCCGGTTTCGTGACAACGGGGAGCCGGGCGCCCGCTCGCTCCCCCGGGGATGGTGGCGGGCGAGGCGGCGGCGCCTCGCCCCTTTTCTGCCCGGCCTTAAGCCGGGGCCCCGCCCGCTCGCCGGGTGCGGCATTTCTTCGGCTGTCGGTCCCGGTGCACGCTGGTGGCCGGCAGCCGGGGCTGGATTTCTGTGGGGCCGGCCCGGGGTTGTGTTGAGCCTGCCCGGGCTTTCCCTGGCCCCCCTCCCCGAGAGCCCCCCGGGCGTGGCTCGCTTGGCCGAGGTTGGCTGCGCCTCGTTTCCCGCTCCCGACCTGTGTTGCCAGAGTTGTGTCCGTATCGAAAGGGCAGCGGGGGACATGCAGTGGGGCGTGTGGCCTCGC
>NW_028276155.1:10230000-10232500 GCF_052056855.1 Sturnus vulgaris
GCGCGAGCCGCCGCCGGGTGGCGCGGCGGCGACGGTCCGCACCGTCGTCGCCGTGGCCTCTCTCGGCCGGGGGTGTGCGAGGTTTCTCGGTGGCTGGGCCGTGTTCCCCGCGCCGGCGGGGCGGCCCGAGCCGCGGTGGTCCTCTCGGGCGCAGCGCCGGGCTACTGAGGGAAACCCCGGGCCCCGAGAAGGATTGCCGCGGTGATGGCAGCGGACGTCGGGCGCGCCCCCGCCGGTGGACGCTCCCCCGAGGGTGGCAGCGGGGGAGGCACCCCGGCGGGGCCATGCAGGTCGTTTCCCTCACCCCAGGGCCAGGTACCTAGCGCTTCGCGCCTCGGCGGTCTCCTGCCGGTTTCCCTCGGCGTCGTCAAACGCCTGTTGGGGGCCGAAAGGGCCGCCGAGCCGGGCGGAGGTTTAAAGACTCGGGCGGCCCGGCACGGCCCCGCCGCGGCGGCGGCGGCGGTGGCGGCGGCGGCAGCGGGTGTCGGGCGGTGGCGGCGCGGGGCGCCATCGAGGGGTGGGGAGCTACTCCCGCCGATCCCCTGCGGTGGCGTGTCCGTCGCGACCGGCCGCGCTCGCCGTCGTCGGCGTCCCGCCGCGCTTGCCCGCGCGCGGGGGCCACCCGTGCCGGGCCGGGGAAGGGGCGCCCTGCCCCCCCCTCTCTGCGGCCCGGTCTCGGCGGAGAGGCCGCGGCGCGCGATCGGCCGCGGGGGGCCGACCCCGCTGGCCTCTGCGATGCGGGGCGACGCCGGCAGAGGGCGCGCGCTCTCTGCCTTACCTACCTCAGCTGCGGGGTTGCGGCCGCCGGGGCCCGCCGCGCTCTCTCGCTCTTTCTCCTTAGCCGCCGCCGCGGGCTCGCGGGCGGCGCCGCGTCAGGCGCGACCGCGCGCCTCTCGCCTCGACGGCCTTGTCGCCTCGAACCGCACCGCGGCGGCGCCGGCCGCCGGCCACCCCTGACTCGGAGCGCTGTCCCCGCCCGTTGGGGCGCAGCGCTCGGCCGGCTCCTCCATCGCCGGAGGTCCGGCGGGCGCGGGCGACCCCGTGCCGAGCGGCGGCGTCGCCGCTCGGCGAGTGTCCCCGCCCCCCCCGGGGGGGGGGGACGGTCGGCCGCGAGGCGCCCGCCTTCACCGGCGGCCGTCCCGGCCCGGGCCCCGCCCGTCCGCTTCCCCGTCGCCCTTCCCGGCCGCGTGTGGGCCAAAAAAAAGGGGAGGCGTGCGGGGCGGCCGCGGGGGCGCTTCCCCGTCCGGTCCCCGAGTGGAAACGAGGGGAGCGGGCGGTGCCCCCCGGCTCAGCCGCCGTACGCCTGCCCGCTGGGCGCGTGCTCGCGGAAGGGCAGCTCGGCGGTGCGAAGCGGCGGCGGTCCCGGGAGTGCGGCCGCGGGTGGCGGAGGGGTTTTGCCGAGCGGCAGACCTCGGGCGCTCCGCGATGCCGGCTCGGGTCTCGGCGGCGTCCCGCCTCCGGCGCCGGTGGCGGAGCGCGGCCCGCCGGGCGTTCGCCTTCCGGCGGGCAAGCGGTCCCGCGCCAGGGGTTGCGCCGGCGGAACGGTCCCGCCGCCGCGTGGCGTTTCGGGCGACGTTCAGGGGCCGCTGGCGGGAGAGCCGGCCCCCGCGTTTTGGCGCGGCGGCGTTCCGCGAGTCGGCGGAGCGGTGAAAAGGAGAAGCCAGGGAGTGAGCCGGGAGCGGCGGGGGCCGGCGGTCGCGCCCCCGGCCCGCGAACGCGTAGTCGTCCCGTGATCGAGAGGCCGGGCGGGCCACCGTGCCCCCCGCGGTCCGGCGCGTTGCCGCACAAGCCCCTCCGCGCGGAGGTCGGGCCGAGCCCGGGCGCCTGGGCCGCCTCCGAAGGACGGCACGCGAGGCGGCGTCTCCCCTCGCGGGGGGAGGCGGTCGGGGGCGCGGGCCCCTCCGCCTTTCTTTGGCCGACCTTCGGAGCGTTGCGCGGGGTTTCTCTTTTTTGCCCCGCGCTTTCTCCTCCTCCTCCGTTTGTGTGTGCTCGTACGGTCGAAGCGGGGCGCGCGGGGGCGCGCGCGTCCCTGCAGAAACAGAAAAGGGGCCGCTTCACGCGAGCGGTCCCGAAAGCCAGACAACTCTTAGCGGTGGATCACTCGGCTCGTGCGTCGATGAAGAACGCAGCTAGCTGCGAGAATTAATGTGAATTGCAGGACACATTGATCATCGACACTTCGAACGCACTTGCGGCCCCGGGTTCCTCCCGGGGCTACGCCTGTCTGAGCGTCGCTTGACGATCAATCGCCGTCCGGGGGGGCCACCCCGGCGGCGCGGCTGGGGTTGCCTCGCAGGCCCGTTGCCCGCGGTCGACGTCGACGTCGTCGTCGTCGTCGCCGCGCAGGGCCTTCGTCCCCCTAAATGCAGACTCGGGGAGCGCTCCGTAGCTCCCCGCTCCCGGAACGAGCCGCTGGGGCGGAGCTCGTCCTTGCCGGGGCCGTGCCGCGGTGCGGTGGCGGTGGCCGGGGAGAGCGAGAGTCGGCGTCGAAGACGCCGCC
>NW_028276155.1:10240000-10267500 GCF_052056855.1 Sturnus vulgaris
TGCTGGGTAGACCTGTTGCCCTCGGCCGGCCTTTGGATGTGGCGGCCTAATGCTGGGTAGACCTGTTGCCCTCGGCCGGCCTTTGGACGTGGCGGCCTAATGCTGGGTAGACCTGTTGCCCTCGGCCGGCCTTTGGACGTGGCGGCCTAATGCTGGGTAGACCTGTTGCCCTCGGCCGGCCTTTGTACCTGACGGCCGAATGCTGGGTAGACCTGTTGCCCTCGGCCGGCCGGCCTAATGCTGGGTAGACCTGTTGCCCTCGGCCGGCCTTTGGACGTGGCGGCCTAATGCTGGGTAGACCTGTTGCCCTCGGCCGGCCTTTGGACGTGGCGGCCGAATGCTGGGTAGACCTGTTGCCCTCTGCCGGCCGGCCTAATGCTGGGTAGACCTGTTGCCCTCGGCCGGCCTTTGGATGTGGCGGCCTAATGCTGGGTAGACCTGTTGCCCTCGGCCGGCCTTTGGACGTGGCGGCCTAATGCTGGGTAGACCTGTTGCCCTCGGCCGGCCTTTGGACGTGGCGGCCTAATGCTGGGTAGACCTGTTGCCCTCGGCCGGCCTTTGTACCTGACGGCCGAATGCTGGGTAGACCTGTTGCCCTCGGCCGGCCGGCCTAATGCTGGGTAGACCTGTTGCCCTCGGCCGGCCTTTGGACGTGGCGGCCTAATGCTGGGTAGACCTGTTGCCCTCGGCCGGCCTTTGGACGTGGCGGCCTAATGCTGGGTAGACCTGTTGCCCTCGGCCGGCCTTTGGACGTGGCGGCCGAATGCTGGGTAGACCTGTTGCCCTCGGCCGGCCTTTGTACCTGACGGCCGAATGCTGGGTAGACCTGTTGCCCTCGGCCGGCCTTTGGACGTGGCGGCCTAATGCTGGGTAGACCTGTTGCCCTCGGCCGGCAGTGTTACCGGCCGGCCTAATGCTGGGTAGACCTGTTGCCCTCGGCCGGCCTTTGTACCTGACGGCCAAATGCTGGGTAGACCTGTTGCCCTCTGCCGGCCGGCCTAATGCTGGTTAGACCTGTTGCCCTCGGCCGGCCTTTGGACGTGGCGGCCTAATGCTGGGTAGACCTGTTGCCCTCGGCCGGCAGTGTTACCGGCCGGCCTAATGCTGGGTAGACCTGTTGCCCTCGGCCGGCCTTTGTACCTGACGGCCGAATGCTGGGTAGACCTGTTGCCCTCGGCCGGCCTTTGTACGTGGCAGCCTAATGCTGGGTAGACCTGTTGCCCTCGGCCGGCCTTTGTACCTGACGGCCGAATGCTGGGTAGACCTGTTGCCCTCGGCCGGCCTTTGGACGTGGCGGCCGAATGCTGGGTAGACCTGTTGCCCTCGGCCGGCCTTTGGACGTGGCGGCCGAATGCTGGGTAGACCTGTTGCCCTCGGCCGGCCTTTGGACGTGGCGGCCGAATGCTGGGTAGACCTGTTGCCCTCGGCCGGCCTTTGGACGTGGCGGCCGAATGCTGGGTAGACCTGTTGCCCTCGGCCGGCCTTTGGACGTGGCGGCCGAATGCTGGGTAGACCTGTTGCCCTCGGCCGGCCTTTGGACGTGGCGGCCTAATGCTGGGTAGACCTGTTGCCCTCGGCCGGCCTTTGGACGTGGCGGCCTAATGCTGGGTAGACCTGTTGCCCTCGGCCGGCAGTGTTACCGGCCGGCCTAATGCTGGGTAGACCTGTTGCCCTCGGCCCGCCGTGTTACCGGCCAGCCGAATGCTGGGTAGACCTGTTGCCCTCGGCCGGCAGTGTTACCTGACGGCCGAATGCTGGGTAGACCTGTTGCCCTCTGCCGGCCGTCTTTCCGGCTGGCCTAATGCTGGGTAGACCTGTTGCCCTCGGCCGGCCCTGGTACCGGCCGGCATAATGCTGGGTAGACCTGTTGCCCTCGGCCGGTCTTTGTCTCTGGCCGCCCGCGGCGTGGTAGTCCTGTTACCGTCGGCCGGCCTTGCAGCCCGGCCGCCGCGCGATGGCGCCCCGTCTCTTCCATCGGACGCGCGGCCCCCTTGTCGTCTCTGCAGCGGCGAGCACGCCTTCGGCGGTCGGCCTGCACGTCCGGCATGACCGCGGGCACTGGCAGCCCAGCAGGCAGCCCTGCTCTCGCGTCTTCTTCCCCCCGGCGAAAGGCGGGGCGTGAAGGCGGGCGACTTTCGGTCCCAGCCGTGCCCAGGTGTCCCTGCCGGCTCCGTGCGCCAGCATCCACTGGCGAGCTCCGCCGGCCTCTTCCCCAGCCGCGGCCCCTGTCCGCTCCGCCGTCATGGTGCCGGCACCCCACTTCCCCAAGCGCTCCCCGACAGGAGCAGGCAGCGTTGTCGCGCCCCCTCCCCGTGCTCGAATGGACCGCGGCCCTGCTCCGGGCTTCATTTCTGCAGCGCGCTCGCTCGCTCGCTCGCTCGCGCGCTCCCTCCCTCCCCCCCCCCTCCCCCCTCCCCCCGGCCGCCCACCCGCCGCGCTGCCGCCCTGCCGCAGGCTTGAGCGGCGCCGGGGCGGAGGAGGAAGGAACGCCACCAAAGCAAAAGGCTCCGAGAAAGCTGAACAGAGAGCTTCTTTGACCAGGGACAGACGGCGCCAATCATCCCGCCGCCATCCCTGCTTGTGCACCAGGCTCTCCGCCTGCCGACCTCGGCATCAGCCTCCCGCCGCCGCCGTGTAAACTGCCCGGTGGGACCGTGGGCGGGGGCAGGAAGAGGCTGAAAGTGCTGCCAGGGAGGCTGATGGCGGAGGGCGGGGTCGCCCCCAACCGACAATGGGCAGGGCCCGAGGCAGTCTGAAAGCGCTGCCAGGGAGGCTGATGGCGGAGGGCGGGGTCGCCCCCAACCGACAATGGGCAGGGCACGAGACCGTCTGAAAGCGCTGCCAGGGAGGCTGAGGGCGGGGGGCGGGGCGCCCCCAACCGACAATGGGCAGGGCCCGAGGCAGTCTGAAAGCGCTGCCAGGGAGGCTGACGGCGGGGGGCAGGGCGCCCCCAGCCGACAATGGGCAGGGGCGGGGAAAGTCTGAAAGCGCTGCATGGGAGGTTGATGGCGGAGGGCGGGCTCGCCCCCAGCGTTAATGGGTGGCTGCGGAAGACGGGGCAGGGACAGGGAGAGGGCAGGCGGCTTCGTGCCGGCCCCGGGCGCCTCGACAGCGAGCCCTCACGGCCCCCCAAACCCGCGCCGAGGCCCCAAGAGCTCTGCAGACCTTCCGCGGAAGAACCGGCCCGAAAGCGGCCACCCGCTTGCCGACGGCGGCGCCGGTCGCCTCGATGCAGCCGCCTCCGTGGGGCGGGAAGGGGCAGGGCGAGTTGTGCCAGGGCGCGGCGGCTTTGGGCCGAGTTTCGCTGCACGTACGTGCTTCCCCTGGCTGTGCTGCGGCCCGTGAGGTTCTGTTTTGTGGGGGGGGGGGGGCTCTGTAGGTAGGGTCTCTGGGGGACGGGGGAGGAGGCGTGGGGTAGGGAGGACGCCGTTTGGGGGGGTCAGTGTGTCAGCAGGGCGAGAACCGGGCACAGGCCCTCCGTCAGCTCGGCTGTGGGCCCAAAGGGATCACAAATAAGATTTGGCAAGAGTTTTGTTTTCCGGAAAAGATTTTCTTTCCGAGTAAATAGAAGAGGCAATCATTCAAAAAAGGCAAAGAGGAAATGAAACAAATCAAATCAAATCAAAACAAAACAAAACAAAACAAAACAAAACGAAATAAAATAAAATAATAAAATGAAATGAAAAGAAATGAAATGAAATGATGAAATAAAATGTTGTCGAAAATATGTCTTGGTCTTGAAATCGATTCTGCCGGGCGGGGCAAGGCTGCTGGAGCACTTGGGCTCCGGAGCGTTAAGAGGCTGTGGGGTTTCCCCGGCTCCGAGATGGTACAAGGATGCCTCGTCTACCCGGATCCGCGAAACGTGGCCCGTCCCGCGGCGGCCAGGTCGACGCGGCTCCGGGGCCGGTGGCGTGGGACCGCCGTCGCCGGCGAAGGCGCAGCGGCGGCGGCCGTGGCCGCGACGACCAGGTCTACACGACTCCGGGAAACTTGGCCGGTCCCGCGGCGGCCAGGTCTACTGGGCTCCGGGATGGGCGGCCGCCGTGGCCGCGGCGACCAGGTCTACCCGCCTCCGGGACCGGCGGCGTGGGTCCGCCGTCGAGGGCGAGGGCGCTGCGACGGCCGCGGCGACCGGGTCTACCTAGCTCCGGTGCGACCCGGGCTGCGTGCAGCATGGCGAAGGTAGACCTGTGGTCCGCATCACGGCGTGGGCAGACCTGGTGTCCGCAGCATGGAGCGGGTAGACATGTTGTCCGCCGCATGGAGTGGGTAGACCTGTTGTCCGCGTAATGGAGTAGTTAGACCTGGTGTCCGCAGCTTGGAGTGGGTAGACCTGTTGCCCGCAGCAAGCCGTGGGTAGACCTGTTGTCCGCAGCAAGCCGTGGGTAGACCTGGTGTCCGCAGCATGCCCTGGGTAGACCTGGTGTCCGCAGCTTGGTAGACCTGTTGCCCGTTTCATGGCTGGGTAGACCTGGTGTCCGCAGCAAGCCGTGGGTAGACCTGGTGTCCGCAGCTTGGTAGACCTGTTGCCCGATTCATGGCTGGGTAGACCTGTTGTCCGCAGCATTGAGTTGGTAGACCTGGTGTCCGCAGCATGCCCTGGGTAGACCTGGTGTCCGCAGCTTGGTAGACCTGTTGCCCGTTTCATGGCTGGGTAGACCTGTTGTCCGCAGCATTGAGTTGGTAGACCTGGTGTCCGCAGCATGCCCTGGGTAGACCTGGTGTCCGCAGCTTGGTAGACCTGTTGCCCGTTTCATGGCTGGGTAGACCTGGTGTCCGCAGCAAGCCGTGAGTAGACCTGTTGCCCGTTTCATGGCTGGGTAGACCTGGTGTCCGCAGCATGACCTGGGTAGACCTGGTGTCCGCAGCTTGGTAGACCTGTTGCCCGTTTCATGGCTGGGTAGACCTGGTGTCCGCAGCAAGCCGTGGGTAGACCTGGTGTCCGGAGCTTGGTAGACCTGTTGCCCGATTCATGCCTGGGTAGACCTGTTGTCCGCAGCATTGAGTGGGTAGACCTGGTGTCCGCAGCATGCCCTGGGTAGACCTGGTGTCCGCAGCTTGGTAGACCTGTTGCCCGTTTCATAGCTGGGTAGACCTGGTGTCCGCAGCTTGGTAGACCTGTTGCCCGTTTCATGGCTGGGTAGACCTGGTGTCCGCAGCAAGCCGTGAGTAGACCTGTTGCCCGTTTCATGGCTGGGTAGACCTGGTGTCCGCAGCATGCCCTGGGTAGACCTGGTGTCCGCAGCTTGGTAGACCTGTTGCCCGTTTCATGGCTGGGTAGACCTGTTGTCCGCAGCAAGCCGTGAGTAGACCTGTTGCCCGTTTCATGGCTGGGTAGACCTGTTGTCCGCAGCATGCCCTGGGTAGACCTGGTGTCCGCAGCTTGGTAGACCTGTTGCCCGTTTCATGGCTGGGTAGACCTGGTGTCCGCAGCAAGCCGTGGGTAGACCTGCTGCCCGTTTCATGGCTGGGTAGACCTGGTGTCCGCAGCAAGCCGTGGGTAGACCTGGTGTCCGCAGCTTGGTAGACCTGTTGCCCGTTTCATGGCTGGGTAGACCTGTTGTCCGCAGCATTGAGTTGGTAGACCTGGTGTCCGCTACATACCCTGGGTAGACCTGGTGTCCGCAGCTTGGTAGACCTGTTGCCCGTTTCATGGCTGGGTAGACCTGGTGTCCGCAGCATTGAGATGGTAGACCTGTTGCCCGTTTCATGGCTGGGTAGACCTGTTGTCCGCAGCTTGGTAGACCTGTTGCCCGATTCATGGCTGGGTAGACCTGGTGTCCGCAGCAAGCCGTGAGTAGACCTGTTGCCCGTTTCATGGCTGGGTAGACCTGGTGTCCGCAGCATGCCCTGGGTAGACCTGTTGTCCGCAGCTTGGTAGACCTGTTGCCCGTTTCATGGCTGGGTAGACCTGGTGTCCGCAGCAAGCCGTGAGTAGACCTGTTGCCCGTTTCATGGCTGGGTAGACCTGTTGTCCGCAGCATGCCCTGGGTAGACCTGGTGTCCGCAGCTTGGTAGACCTGTTGCCCGTTTCATGGCTGGGTAGACCTGGTGTCCGCAGCAAGCCGTGGGTAGACCTGGTGTCCGCAGCTTGGCAGACCTGTTGCCCGTTTCATGGCTGGGTAGACCTGTTGTCCGCAGCATTGAGTTGGTAGACCTGTTGCCCGTTTCATGGCTGGGTAGACCTGGTGTCCGCAGCTTGGTAGACCTGTTGCCCGTTTCATGGCTGGGTAGACCTGGTGTCCGCAGCAAGCCGTGGGTAGACCTGGTGTCCGGAGCTTGGTAGACCTGTTGCCCGATTCATGCCTGGGTAGACCTGTTGTCCGCAGCAAGCCGTGGGTAGACCTGGTGTCCGCAGCATGCCCTGGGTAGACCTGGTGTCCGCAGCTTGGTAGACCTGTTGCCCGATTCATGCCTGGGTAGACCTGTTGTCCGCAGCATTGAGTGGGTAGACCTGGTGTCCGCAGCATGCCCTGGGTAGACCTGGTGTCCGCAGCTTGGTAGACCTGTTGCCCGTTTCATGGCTGGGTAGACCTGTTGTCCGCAGCAAGCCGTGAGTAGACCTGTTGCCCGTTTCATGGCTGGGTAGACCTGGTGTCCGCAGCAAGCCGTGGGTAGACCTGGTGTCCGCAGCTTGGTAGACCTGTTGCCCGATTCATGGCTGGGTAGACCTGTTGTCCGCAGCATTGAGTTGGTAGACCTGGTGTCCGCAGCATGCCCTGGGTAGACCTGGTGTCCGCAGCTTGGTAGACCTGTTGCCCGTTTCATGGCTGGGTAGACCTGTTGTCCGCAGCATTGAGTTGGTAGACCTGGTGTCCGCAGCATGCCCTGGGTAGACCTGGTGTCCGCAGCTTGGTAGACCTGTTGCCCGTTTCATGGCTGGGTAGACCTGGTGTCCGCAGCAAGCCGTGAGTAGACCTGTTGCCCGTTTCATGGCTGGGTAGACCTGGTGTCCGCAGCATGACCTGGGTAGACCTGGTGTCCGCAGCTTGGTAGACCTGTTGCCCGTTTCATGGCTGGGTAGACCTGGTGTCCGCAGCAAGCCGTGGGTAGACCTGGTGTCCGGAGCTTGGTAGACCTGTTGCCCGATTCATGCCTGGGTAGACCTGTTGTCCGCAGCATTGAGTGGGTAGACCTGGTGTCCGCAGCATGCCCTGGGTAGACCTGGTGTCCGCAGCTTGGTAGACCTGTTGCCCGTTTCATAGCTGGGTAGACCTGGTGTCCGCAGCTTGGTAGACCTGTTGCCCGTTTCATGGCTGGGTAGACCTGGTGTCCGCAGCAAGCCGTGAGTAGACCTGTTGCCCGTTTCATGGCTGGGTAGACCTGGTGTCCGCAGCATGCCCTGGGTAGACCTGGTGTCCGCAGCTTGGTAGACCTGTTGCCCGTTTCATGGCTGGGTAGACCTGTTGTCCGCAGCAAGCCGTGAGTAGACCTGTTGCCCGTTTCATGGCTGGGTAGACCTGTTGTCCGCAGCATGCCCTGGGTAGACCTGGTGTCCGCAGCTTGGTAGACCTGTTGCCCGTTTCATGGCTGGGTAGACCTGGTGTCCGCAGCAAGCCGTGGGTAGACCTGCTGCCCGTTTCATGGCTGGGTAGACCTGGTGTCCGCAGCAAGCCGTGGGTAGACCTGGTGTCCGCAGCTTGGTAGACCTGTTGCCCGTTTCATGGCTGGGTAGACCTGTTGTCCGCAGCATTGAGTTGGTAGACCTGGTGTCCGCTACATACCCTGGGTAGACCTGGTGTCCGCAGCTTGGTAGACCTGTTGCCCGTTTCATGGCTGGGTAGACCTGGTGTCCGCAGCATTGAGATGGTAGACCTGTTGCCCGTTTCATGGCTGGGTAGACCTGTTGTCCGCAGCTTGGTAGACCTGTTGCCCGATTCATGGCTGGGTAGACCTGGTGTCCGCAGCAAGCCGTGAGTAGACCTGTTGCCCGTTTCATGGCTGGGTAGACCTGGTGTCCGCAGCATGCCCTGGGTAGACCTGTTGTCCGCAGCTTGGTAGACCTGTTGCCCGTTTCATGGCTGGGTAGACCTGGTGTCCGCAGCAAGCCGTGAGTAGACCTGTTGCCCGTTTCATGGCTGGGTAGACCTGTTGTCCGCAGCATGCCCTGGGTAGACCTGGTGTCCGCAGCTTGGTAGACCTGTTGCCCGTTTCATGGCTGGGTAGACCTGGTGTCCGCAGCAAGCCGTGGGTAGACCTGGTGTCCGCAGCTTGGTAGACCTGTTGCCCGTTTCATGGCTGGGTAGACCTGTTGTCCGCAGCATTGAGTTGGTAGACCTGTTGCCCGTTTCATGGCTGGGTAGACCTGGTGTCCGCAGCTTGGTAGACCTGTTGCCCGTTTCATGGCTGGGTAGACCTGGTGTCCGCAGCAAGCCGTGGGTAGACCTGGTGTCCGGAGCTTGGTAGACCTGTTGCCCGATTCATGCCTGGGTAGACCTGTTGTCCGCAGCAAGCCGTGGGTAGACCTGGTGTCCGCAGCATGCCCTGGGTAGACCTGGTGTCCGCAGCTTGGTAGACCTGTTGCCCGATTCATGCCTGGGTAGACCTGTTGTCCGCAGCATTGAGTGGGTAGACCTGGTGTCCGCAGCATGCCCTGGGTAGACCTGGTGTCCGCAGCTTGGTAGACCTGTTGCCCGTTTCATGGCTGGGTAGACCTGTTGTCCGCAGCAAGCCGTGAGTAGACCTGTTGCCCGTTTCATGGCTGGGTAGACCTGGTGTCCGCAGCATGCCCTGGGTAGACCTGGTGTCCGCAGCTTGGTAGACCTGTTGCCCGATTCATGGCTGGGTAGACCTGGTGTCCGCAGCATTGAGTTGGTAGACCTGGTGTCCGCAGCATGCCCTGGGTAGACCTGGTGTCCGCAGCTTGGTAGACCTGTTGCCCGTTTCATGGCTGGGTAGACCTGTTGTCCGCAGCATTGAGTTGGTAGACCTGGTGTCCGCAGCATGCCCTGGGTAGACCTGGTGTCCGCAGCTTGGTAGACCTGTTGCCCGTTTCATGGCTGGGTAGACCTGGTGTCCGCAGCATGCCCTGGGTAGACCTGGTGTCCGCAGCTTGGTAGACCTGTTGCCCGTTTCATGGCTGGGTAGACCTGTTGTCCGCAGCAAGCCGTGGGTAGACCTGGTGTCCGCAGCTTGGTAGACCTGTTGCCCGATTCATGGCTGGGTAGACCTGTTGTCCGCAGCATTGAGTTGGTAGACCTGGTGTCCGCAGCATGCCCTGGGTAGACCTGGTGTCCGCAGCTTGGTAGACCTGTTGCCCGTTTCATAGCTGGGTAGACCTGGTGTCCGCAGCTTGGTAGACCTGTTGCCCGTTTCATGGCTGGGTAGACCTGGTGTCCGCAGCAAGCCGTGAGTAGACCTGTTGCCCGTTTCATGGCTGGGTAGACCTGGTGTCCGCAGCATGCCCTGGGTAGACCTGGTGTCCGCAGCTTGGTAGACCTGTTGCCCGTTTCATGGCTGGGTAGACCTGTTGTCCGCAGCAAGCCGTGAGTAGACCTGTTGCCCGTTTCATGGCTGGGTAGACCTGTTGTCCGCAGCATGCCCTGGGTAGACCTGGTGTCCGCAGCTTGGTAGACCTGTTGCCCGTTTCATGGCTGGGTAGACCTGGTGTCCGCAGCAAGCCGTGGGTAGACCTGCTGCCCGTTTCATGGCTGGGTAGACCTGGTGTCCGCAGCAAGCCGTGGGTAGACCTGGTGTCCGCAGCTTGGTAGACCTGTTGCCCGTTTCATGGCTGGGTAGACCTGTTGTCCGCAGCATTGAGTTGGTAGACCTGGTGTCCGCTACATACCCTGGGTAGACCTGGTGTCCGCAGCTTGGTAGACCTGTTGCCCGTTTCATGGCTGGGTAGACCTGGTGTCCGCAGCATTGAGATGGTAGACCTGTTGCCCGTTTCATGGCTGGGTAGACCTGTTGTCCGCAGCTTGGTAGACCTGTTGCCCGATTCATGGCTGGGTAGACCTGGTGTCCGCAGCAAGCCGTGAGTAGACCTGTTGCCCGTTTCATGGCTGGGTAGACCTGGTGTCCGCAGCATGCCCTGGGTAGACCTGTTGTCCGCAGCTTGGTAGACCTGTTGCCCGTTTCATGGCTGGGTAGACCTGTTGTCCGCAGCAAGCCGTGAGTAGACCTGTTGCCCGTTTCATGGCTGGGTAGACCTGTTGTCCGCAGCATGCCCTGGGTAGACCTGGTGTCCGCAGCTTGGTAGACCTGTTGCCCGTTTCATGGCTGGGTAGACCTGGTGTCCGCAGCAAGCCGTGGGTAGACCTGGTGTCCGCAGCTTGGTAGACCTGTTGCCCGTTTCATGGCTGGGTAGACCTGTTGTCCGCAGCATTGAGTTGGTAGACCTGTTGCCCGTTTCATGGCTGGGTAGACCTGGTGTCCGCAGCTTGGTAGACCTGTTGCCCGTTTCATGGCTGGGTAGACCTGGTGTCCGCAGCAAGCCGTGGGTAGACCTGGTGTCCGGAGCTTGGTAGACCTGTTGCCCGATTCATGGCTGGGTAGACCTGTTGTCCGCAGCAAGCCGTGGGTAGACCTGGTGTCCGCAGCATGCCCTGGGTAGACCTGGTGTCCGCAGCTTGGTAGACCTGTTGCCCGATTCATGCCTGGGTAGACCTGTTGTCCGCAGCAAGCCGTGGGTAGACCTGGTGTCCGCAGCATGCCCTGGGTAGACCTGGTGTCCGCAGCTTGGTAGACCTGTTGCCCGTTTCATGGCTGGGTAGACCTGTTGTCCGCAGCAAGCCGTGAGTAGACCTGTTGCCCGTTTCATGGCTGGGTAGACCTGGTGTCCGCAGCATGCCCTGGGTAGACCTGGTGTCCGCAGCTTGGTAGACCTGTTGCCCGTTTCATGGCTGGGTAGACCTGGTGTCCGCAGCAAGCCGTGGGTAGACCTGGTGTCCGCAGCTTGGTAGACCTGTTGCCCGATTCATGGCTGGGTAGACCTGTTGTCCGCAGCATTGAGTTGGTAGACCTGGTGTCCGCAGCATGCCCTGGGTAGACCTGGTGTCCGCAGCTTGGTAGACCTGTTGCCCGTTTCATGGCTGGGTAGACCTGGTGTCCGCAGCAAGCCGTGAGTAGACCTGTTGCCCGTTTCATGGCTGGGTAGACCTGTTGTCCGCAGCATGCCCTGGGTAGACCTGGTGTCCGCAGCTTGGTAGACCTGTTGCCCGTTTCATGGCTGGGTAGACTTGTTGTCCGCAGCAAGCCGTGGGTAGACCTGGTGTCCGCAGCATGCCCTGGGTAGACCTGGTGTCCGCAGCTTGGTAGACCTGTTGCCCGTTTCATGGCTGGGTAGACCTGGTGTCCGCAGCAAGCCGTGGGTAGACCTGGTGTCCGCAGCATGCCCTGGGTAGACCTGGTGTCCGCAGCTTGGTAGACCTGTTGCCCGTTTCATGGCTGGGTAGACCTGGTGTCCGCAGCAAGCCGTGAGTAGACCTGTTGCCCGTTTCATGGCTGGGTAGACCTGTTGTCCGCAGCATGCCCTGGGTAGACCTGTTGTCCGCAGCTTGGTAGACCTGTTGCCCGTTTCATGGCTGGGTAGACCTGGTGTCCGCAGCAAGCCGTGAGTAGACCTGTTGCCCGTTTCATGGCTGGGTAGACCTGGTGTCCGCAGCAAGCCGTGAGTAGACCTGGTGTCCGCAGCTTGGTAGACCTGTTGCCCGTTTCATGGCTGGGTAGACCTGGTGTCCGCAGCAAGACGTGAGTAGACCTGTTGCCCGTTTCATGGCTGGGTAGACCTGGTGTCCGCAGCATGCCCTGGGTAGACCTGGTGTCCGCAGCTTGGTAGACCTGTTGCCCGTTTCATGGCTGGGTAGACCTGGTGTCCGCAGCAAGCCGTGAGTAGACCTGTTGCCCGTTTCATGGCTGGGTAGACCTGGTGTCCGCAGCATGCCCTGGGTAGACCTGGTGTCCGCAGCTTGGTAGACCTGTTGCCCGTTTCATGGCTGGGTAGACCTGGTGTCCGCAGCATGCCCTGGGTAGACCTGGTGTCCGCAGCTTGGTAGACCTGTTGCCCGATTCATGCCTGGGTAGACCTGTTGTCCGCAGCATGCCCTGGGTAGACCTGGTGTCCGCAGCATGCCCTGGGTAGACCTGGTGTCCGCAGCTTGGTAGACCTGTTGCCCGTTTCATGGCTGGGTAGACCTGGTGTCCGCAGCAAGCCGTGAGTAGACCTGTTGCCCGTTTCATGGCTGGGTAGACCTGGTGTCCGCAGCATGCCCTGGGTAGACCTGGTGTCCGCAGCTTGGTAGACCTGTTGCCCGTTTCATGGCTGGGTAGACCTGGTGTCCGCAGCAAGCCGTGAGTAGACCTGTTGCCCGTTTCATGGCTGGGTAGACCTGGTGTCCGCAGCATGCCCTGGGTAGACCTGGTGTCCGCAGCTTGGTAGACCTGTTGCCCGTTTCATGGCTGGGTAGACCTGGTGTCCGCAGCAAGCCGTGGGTAGACCTGGTGTCCGGAGCTTGGTAGACCTGTTGCCCGATTCATGCCTGGGTAGACCTGTTGTCCGCAGCATGCCCTGGGTAGACCTGGTGTCCGCAGCATGCCCTGGGTAGACCTGGTGTCCGCAGCTTGGTAGACCTGTTGCCCGTTTCATGGCTGGGTAGACCTGGTGTCCGCAGCATGCCCTGGGTAGACCTGGTGTCCGCAGCTTGGTAGACCTGTTGCCCGTTTCATGGCTGGGTAGACCTGGTGTCCGCAGCAAGCCGTGGGTAGACCTGGTGTCCGGAGCTTGGTAGACCTGTTGCCCGATTCATGCCTGGGTAGACCTGTTGTCCGCAGCATTGAGTGGGTAGACCTGGTGTCCGCAGCATGCCCTGGGTAGACCTGGTGTCCGCAGCTTGGTAGACCTGTTGCCCGTTTCATGGCTTGGTAGACCTGTTGTCCGCAGCAAGCCGTGAGTAGACCTGTTGCCCGTTTCATGGCTGGGTAGACCTGTTGTCCGCAGCATGCCCTGGGTAGACCTGGTGTCCGCAGCTTGGTAGACCTGTTGCCCGTTTCATGGCTGGGTAGACCTGTTGTCCGCAGCAAGCCGTGGGTAGACCTGGTGTCCGCAGCATGCCCTGGGTAGACCTGGTGTCCGCAGCTTGGTAGACCTGTTGCCCGTTTCATGGCTGGGTAGACCTGGTGTCCGCAGCAAGCCGTGGGTAGACCTGGTGTCCGCAGCATGCCCTGGGTAGACCTGGTGTCCGCAGCTTGGTAGACCTGTTGCCCGTTTCATGGCTGGGTAGACCTGGTGTCCGCAGCAAGCCGTGAGTAGACCTGTTGCCCGTTTCATGGCTGGGTAGACCTGTTGTCCGCAGCATGCCCTGGGTAGACCTGTTGTCCGCAGCTTGGTAGACCTGTTGCCCGTTTCATGGCTGGGTAGACCTGGTGTCCGCAGCAAGCCGTGAGTAGACCTGTTGCCCGTTTCATGGCTGGGTAGACCTGGTGTCCGCAGCAAGCCGTGAGTAGACCTGGTGTCCGCAGCTTGGTAGACCTGTTGCCCGTTTCATGGCTGGGTAGACCTGGTGTCCGCAGCAAGACGTGAGTAGACCTGTTGCCCGTTTCATGGCTGGGTAGACCTGGTGTCCGCAGCATGCCCTGGGTAGACCTGGTGTCCGCAGCTTGGTAGACCTGTTGCCCGTTTCATGGCTGGGTAGACCTGGTGTCCGCAGCATGCCCTGGGTAGACCTGTTGTCCGCAGCTTGGTAGACCTGTTGCCCGTTTCATGGCTGGGTAGACCTGGTGTCCGCAGCATGCCCTGGGTAGACCTGGTGTCCGCAGCTTGGTAGACCTGTTGCCCGATTCATGCCTGGGTAGACCTGTTGTCCGCAGCATGCCCTGGGTAGACCTGGTGTCCGCAGCATGCCCTGGGTAGACCTGGTGTCCGCAGCTTGGTAGACCTGTTGCCCGTTTCATGGCTGGGTAGACCTGGTGTCCGCAGCAAGCCGTGAGTAGACCTGTTGCCCGTTTCATGGCTGGGTAGACCTGGTGTCCGCAGCATGCCCTGGGTAGACCTGGTGTCCGCAGCTTGGTAGACCTGTTGCCCGTTTCATGGCTGGGTAGACCTGGTGTCCGCAGCAAGCCGTGAGTAGACCTGTTGCCCGTTTCATGGCTGGGTAGACCTGGTGTCCGCAGCATGCCCTGGGTAGACCTGGTGTCCGCAGCTTGGTAGACCTGTTGCCCGTTTCATGGCTGGGTAGACCTGGTGTCCGCAGCAAGCCGTGGGTAGACCTGGTGTCCGGAGCTTGGTAGACCTGTTGCCCGATTCATGCCTGGGTAGACCTGTTGTCCGCAGCATGCCCTGGGTAGACCTGGTGTCCGCAGCATGCCCTGGGTAGACCTGGTGTCCGCAGCTTGGTAGACCTGTTGCCCGTTTCATGGCTGGGTAGACCTGGTGTCCGCAGCAAGCCGTGAGTAGACCTGTTGCCCGTTTCATGGCTGGGTAGACCTGGTGTCCGCAGCATGCCCTGGGTAGACCTGGTGTCCGCAGCTTGGTAGACCTGTTGCCCGTTTCATGGCTGGGTAGACCTGGTGTCCGCAGCAAGCCGTGAGTAGACCTGTTGCCCGTTTCATGGCTGGGTAGACCTGGTGTCCGCAGCATGCCCTGGGTAGACCTGGTGTCCGCAGCTTGGTAGACCTGTTGCCCGTTTCATGGCTGGGTAGACCTGGTGTCCGCAGCAAGCCGTGGGTAGACCTGGTGTTCGGAGCTTGGTAGACCTGTTGCCCGATTCATGCCTGGGTAGACCTGTTGTCCGCAGCATTGAGTGGGTAGACCTGGTGTCCGCAGCATGCCCTGGGTAGACCTGGTGTCCGCAGCTTGGTAGACCTGTTGCCCGTTTCATGGCTGGGTAGACCTGGTGTCCGCAGCAAGCCGTGAGTAGACCTGTTGCCCGTTTCATGGCTGGGTAGACCTGGTGTCCGCAGCATGCCCTGGGTAGACCTGGTGTCCGCAGCTTGGTAGACCTGTTGCCCGTTTCATGGCTGGGTAGACCTGGTGTCCGCAGCAAGCCGTGGGTAGACCTGGTGTCCGGAGCTTGGTAGACCTGTTGCCCGATTCATGCCTGGGTAGACCTGTTGTCCGCAGCATTGAGTGGGTAGACCTGGTGTCCGCAGCATGCCCTGGGTAGACCTGGTGTCCGCAGCTTGGTAGACCTGTTGCCCGTTTCATGGCTGGGTAGACCTGGTGTCCGCAGCAAGCCGTGAGTAGACCTGTTGCCCGTTTCATGGCTGGGTAGACCTGGTGTCCGCAGCATGCCCTGGGTAGACCTGGTGTCCGCAGCTTGGTAGACCTGTTGCCCGTTTCATGGCTGGGTAGACCTGTTGTCCGCAGCAAGCCGTGGGTAGACCTGGTGTCCGGAGCTTGGTAGACCTGTTGCCCGATTCATGCCTGGGTAGACCTGTTGTCCGCAGCATTGAGTGGGTAGACCTGGTGTCCGCAGCATGCCCTGGGTAGACCTGTTGTCCGCAGCTTGGTAGACCTGTTGCCCGTTTCATGGCTGGGTAGACCTGTTGTCCGCAGCAAGCCGTGAGTAGACCTGTTGCCCGTTTCATGACTGGGTAGACCTGGTGTCCGCAGCATGCCCTGGGTAGACCTGGTGTCCGCAGCTTGGTAGACCTGTTGCCCGTTTCATGGCTGGGTAGACCTGGTGTCCGCAGCAAGCCGTGAGTAGACCTGTTGCCCGTTTCATGGCTGGGTAGACCTGGTGTCCGCAGCATGCCCTGGGTAGACCTGGTGTCCGCAGCTTGGTAGACCTGTTGCCCGTTTCATGGCTGGGTAGACCTGTTGTCCGCAGCAAGCCGTGGGTAGACCTGGTGTCCGCAGCTTGGTAGACCTGTTGCCCGATTCATGCCTGGGTAGACCTGTTGTCCGCAGCAAGCCGTGGGTAGACCTGGTGTCCGCAGCTTGGTAGACCTGTTGCCCGTTTCATGGCTGGGTAGACCTGGTGTCCGCAGCATTGAGTTGGTAGACCTGGTGTCCGCAGCAAGCCGTGGGTAGACCTGGTGTCCGCAGCTTGGTAGACCTGTTGCCCGTTTCATGGCTGGGTAGACCTGTTGTCCGCAGCATTGAGTTGGTAGACCTGTTGCCCGTTTCATGGCTGGGTAGACCTGGTGTCCGCAGCTTGGTAGACCTGTTGCCCGTTTCATGGCTGGGTAGACCTGGTGTCCGCAGCAAGCCGTGAGTAGACCTGGTGCCCGTTTCATGGCTGGGTAGACCTGGTGTCCGCAGCAAGCCGTGGGTAGACCTGGTGTCCGCAGCTTGGTAGACCTGTTGCCCGATTCATGGCTGGGTAGACCTGTTGTCCGCAGCAAGCCGTGGGTAGACCTGGTGTCCGCAGCATGCCCTGGGTAGACCTGGTGTCCGCAGCTTGGTAGACCTGTTGCCCGTTTCATGGCTGGGTAGACCTGGTGTCCGCAGCAAGCCGTGGGTAGACCTGGTGTCCGTAGCTTGGTAGACCTGTTGCCCGTTTCATGGCTGGGTAGACCTGTTGTCCGCAGCATTGAGTTGGTAGACCTGGTGTCCGCAGCAAGCCGTGGGTAGACCTGGTGTCCGCAGCATGCCCTGGGTAGACCTGGTGTCCGCAGCTTGGTAGACCTGTTGCCCGTTTCATGCCTGGGTAGACCTGTTGTCCGCAGCAAGCCGTGGGTAGACCTGGTGTCCGCAGCATGCCCTGGGTAGACCTGGTGTCCGCAGCTTGGTAGACCTGTTGCCCGTTTCATGGCTGGGTAGACCTGTTGTCCGCTGCAAGCCGTGAGTAGACCTGTTGCCCGTTTCATGGCTGGGTAGACCTGGTGTCCGCAGCATGCCCTGGGTAGACCTGGTGTCCGCAGCTGGGTAGACCTGTTGCCCGTTTCATGGCTGGGTAGACCTGGTGTCCGCAGCAAGCCGTGGGTAGACCTGGTGTCCGCAGCATGCCCTGGGTAGACCTGGTGTCCGCAGCTTGGTAGACCTGTTGCCCGTTTCATGGCTGGGTAGACCTGGTGTCCGCAGCAAGCCGTGAGTAGACCTGTTGCCCGTTTCATGGCTGGGTAGACCTGGTGTCCGCAGCATGCCCTGGGTAGACCTGGTGTCCGCAGCTTGGTAGACCTGTTGCCCGTTTCATGGCTGGGTAGACCTGGTGTCCGCAGCAAGCCGTGGGTAGACCTGGTGTCCGGAGCTTGGTAGACCTGTTGCCCGATTCATGCCTGGGTAGACCTGTTGTCCGCAGCATGCCCTGGGTAGACCTGGTGTCCGCAGCATGCCCTGGGTAGACCTGGTGTCCGCAGCTTGGTAGACCTGTTGCCCGTTTCATGGCTGGGTAGACCTGGTGTCCGCAGCAAGCCGTGAGTAGACCTGTTGCCCGTTTCATGGCTGGGTAGACCTGGTGTCCGCAGCATGCCCTGGGTAGACCTGGTGTCCGCAGCTTGGTAGACCTGTTGCCCGTTTCATGGCTGGGTAGACCTGGTGTCCGCAGCAAGCCGTGAGTAGACCTGTTGCCCGTTTCATGGCTGGGTAGACCTGGTGTCCGCAGCATGCCCTGGGTAGACCTGGTGTCCGCAGCTTGGTAGACCTGTTGCCCGTTTCATGGCTGGGTAGACCTGGTGTCCGCAGCAAGCCGTGGGTAGACCTGGTGTCCGGAGCTTGGTAGACCTGTTGCCCGATTCATGCCTGGGTAGACCTGTTGTCCGCAGCATTGAGTGGGTAGACCTGGTGTCCGCAGCATGCCCTGGGTAGACCTGGTGTCCGCAGCTTGGTAGACCTGTTGCCCGTTTCATGGCTGGGTAGACCTGGTGTCCGCAGCAAGCCGTGAGTAGACCTGTTGCCCGTTTCATGGCTGGGTAGACCTGTTGTCCGCAGCATGCCCTGGGTAGACCTGGTGTCCGCAGCTTGGTAGACCTGTTGCCCGTTTCATGGCTGGGTAGACCTGGTGTCCGCAGCAAGCCGTGGGTAGACCTGGTGTCCGCAGCATGCCCTGGGTAGACCTGGTGTCCGCAGCTTGGTAGACCTGTTGCCCGTTTCATGGCTGGGTAGACCTGGTGTCCGCAGCAAGCCGTGGGTAGACCTGGTGTCCGCAGCAAGCCGTGGGTAGACCTGGTGTCCGCAGCATGCCCTGGGTAGACCTGGTGTCCGCAGCTTGGTAGACCTGTTGCCCGTTTCATGGCTGGGTAGACCTGTTGTCCGCAGCAAGCCGTGGGTAGACCTGGTGTCCGCAGCATGCCCTGGGTAGACCTGGTGTCCGCAGCTTGGTAGACCTGTTGCCCTTTTCATGCCCTGGGTAGACCTGGTGTCCGCAGCTGGGTAGACCTGTTGTCCGCAGCAAGCCGTGGGTAGACCTGGTGTCCGCAGCATGCCCTGGGTAGATCTGGTGTCCGCAGCTTGGTAGACCTGTTGCCCGTTTCATGGCTGGGTAGACCTGTTGTCCGCAGCAAGCCGTCGGTAGACCTGTTGCCCGTTTCATGGCTGGGTAGACCTGGTGTCCGCAGCATGCCCTGGGTAGACCTGGTGTCCGCAGCTTGGTAGACCTGTTGCCCGTTTCATGGCTGGGTAGACCTGGTGTCCGCAGCAAGCCGTGAGTAGACCTGTTGCCCGTTTCATGGCTGGGTAGACCTGTTGTCCGCAGCATGCCCTGGGTAGACCTGGTGTCCGCAGCTTGGTAGACCTGTTGCCCGTTTCATGGCTGGGTAGACTTGTTGTCCGCAGCAAGCCGTGGGTAGACCTGGTGTCCGCAGCATGCCCTGGGTAGACCTGGTGTCCGCAGCTTGGTAGACCTGTTGCCCGTTTCATGGCTGGGTAGACCTGGTGTCCGCAGCAAGCCGTGGGTAGACCTGGTGTCCGCAGCATGCCCTGGGTAGACCTGGTGTCCGCAGCTTGGTAGACCTGTTGCCCGTTTCATGGCTGGGTAGACCTGGTGTCCGCAGCAAGCCGTGAGTAGACCTGTTGCCCGTTTCATGGCTGGGTAGACCTGTTGTCCGCAGCATGCCCTGGGTAGACCTGTTGTCCGCAGCTTGGTAGACCTGTTGCCCGTTTCATGGCTGGGTAGACCTGGTGTCCGCAGCAAGCCGTGAGTAGACCTGTTGCCCGTTTCATGGCTGGGTAGACCTGGTGTCCGCAGCAAGCCGTGAGTAGACCTGGTGTCCGCAGCTTGGTAGACCTGTTGCCCGTTTCATGGCTGGGTAGACCTGGTGTCCGCAGCAAGACGTGAGTAGACCTGTTGCCCGTTTCATGGCTGGGTAGACCTGGTGTCCGCAGCATGCCCTGGGTAGACCTGGTGTCCGCAGCTTGGTAGACCTGTTGCCCGTTTCATGGCTGGGTAGACCTGGTGTCCGCAGCAAGCCGTGAGTAGACCTGTTGCCCGTTTCATGGCTGGGTAGACCTGGTGTCCGCAGCATGCCCTGGGTAGACCTGGTGTCCGCAGCTTGGTAGACCTGTTGCCCGTTTCATGGCTGGGTAGACCTGGTGTCCGCAGCATGCCCTGGGTAGACCTGGTGTCCGCAGCTTGGTAGACCTGTTGCCCGATTCATGCCTGGGTAGACCTGTTGTCCGCAGCATGCCCTGGGTAGACCTGGTGTCCGCAGCATGCCCTGGGTAGACCTGGTGTCCGCAGCTTGGTAGACCTGTTGCCCGTTTCATGGCTGGGTAGACCTGGTGTCCGCAGCAAGCCGTGAGTAGACCTGTTGCCCGTTTCATGGCTGGGTAGACCTGGTGTCCGCAGCATGCCCTGGGTAGACCTGGTGTCCGCAGCTTGGTAGACCTGTTGCCCGTTTCATGGCTGGGTAGACCTGGTGTCCGCAGCAAGCCGTGAGTAGACCTGTTGCCCGTTTCATGGCTGGGTAGACCTGGTGTCCGCAGCATGCCCTGGGTAGACCTGGTGTCCGCAGCTTGGTAGACCTGTTGCCCGTTTCATGGCTGGGTAGACCTGGTGTCCGCAGCAAGCCGTGGGTAGACCTGGTGTCCGGAGCTTGGTAGACCTGTTGCCCGATTCATGCCTGGGTAGACCTGTTGTCCGCAGCATGCCCTGGGTAGACCTGGTGTCCGCAGCATGCCCTGGGTAGACCTGGTGTCCGCAGCTTGGTAGACCTGTTGCCCGTTTCATGGCTGGGTAGACCTGGTGTCCGCAGCATGCCCTGGGTAGACCTGGTGTCCGCAGCTTGGTAGACCTGTTGCCCGTTTCATGGCTGGGTAGACCTGGTGTCCGCAGCAAGCCGTGGGTAGACCTGGTGTCCGGAGCTTGGTAGACCTGTTGCCCGATTCATGCCTGGGTAGACCTGTTGTCCGCAGCATTGAGTGGGTAGACCTGGTGTCCGCAGCATGCCCTGGGTAGACCTGGTGTCCGCAGCTTGGTAGACCTGTTGCCCGTTTCATGGCTTGGTAGACCTGTTGTCCGCAGCAAGCCGTGAGTAGACCTGTTGCCCGTTTCATGGCTGGGTAGACCTGTTGTCCGCAGCATGCCCTGGGTAGACCTGGTGTCCGCAGCTTGGTAGACCTGTTGCCCGTTTCATGGCTGGGTAGACCTGTTGTCCGCAGCAAGCCGTGGGTAGACCTGGTGTCCGCAGCATGCCCTGGGTAGACCTGGTGTCCGCAGCTTGGTAGACCTGTTGCCCGTTTCATGGCTGGGTAGACCTGGTGTCCGCAGCAAGCCGTGGGTAGACCTGGTGTCCGCAGCATGCCCTGGGTAGACCTGGTGTCCGCAGCTTGGTAGACCTGTTGCCCGTTTCATGGCTGGGTAGACCTGGTGTCCGCAGCAAGCCGTGAGTAGACCTGTTGCCCGTTTCATGGCTGGGTAGACCTGTTGTCCGCAGCATGCCCTGGGTAGACCTGTTGTCCGCAGCTTGGTAGACCTGTTGCCCGTTTCATGGCTGGGTAGACCTGGTGTCCGCAGCAAGCCGTGAGTAGACCTGTTGCCCGTTTCATGGCTGGGTAGACCTGGTGTCCGCAGCAAGCCGTGAGTAGACCTGGTGTCCGCAGCTTGGTAGACCTGTTGCCCGTTTCATGGCTGGGTAGACCTGGTGTCCGCAGCAAGACGTGAGTAGACCTGTTGCCCGTTTCATGGCTGGGTAGACCTGGTGTCCGCAGCATGCCCTGGGTAGACCTGGTGTCCGCAGCTTGGTAGACCTGTTGCCCGTTTCATGGCTGGGTAGACCTGGTGTCCGCAGCATGCCCTGGGTAGACCTGTTGTCCGCAGCTTGGTAGACCTGTTGCCCGTTTCATGGCTGGGTAGACCTGGTGTCCGCAGCATGCCCTGGGTAGACCTGGTGTCCGCAGCTTGGTAGACCTGTTGCCCGATTCATGCCTGGGTAGACCTGTTGTCCGCAGCATGCCCTGGGTAGACCTGGTGTCCGCAGCATGCCCTGGGTAGACCTGGTGTCCGCAGCTTGGTAGACCTGTTGCCCGTTTCATGGCTGGGTAGACCTGGTGTCCGCAGCAAGCCGTGAGTAGACCTGTTGCCCGTTTCATGGCTGGGTAGACCTGGTGTCCGCAGCATGCCCTGGGTAGACCTGGTGTCCGCAGCTTGGTAGACCTGTTGCCCGTTTCATGGCTGGGTAGACCTGGTGTCCGCAGCAAGCCGTGAGTAGACCTGTTGCCCGTTTCATGGCTGGGTAGACCTGGTGTCCGCAGCATGCCCTGGGTAGACCTGGTGTCCGCAGCTTGGTAGACCTGTTGCCCGTTTCATGGCTGGGTAGACCTGGTGTCCGCAGCAAGCCGTGGGTAGACCTGGTGTCCGGAGCTTGGTAGACCTGTTGCCCGATTCATGCCTGGGTAGACCTGTTGTCCGCAGCATGCCCTGGGTAGACCTGGTGTCCGCAGCATGCCCTGGGTAGACCTGGTGTCCGCAGCTTGGTAGACCTGTTGCCCGTTTCATGGCTGGGTAGACCTGGTGTCCGCAGCAAGCCGTGAGTAGACCTGTTGCCCGTTTCATGGCTGGGTAGACCTGGTGTCCGCAGCATGCCCTGGGTAGACCTGGTGTCCGCAGCTTGGTAGACCTGTTGCCCGTTTCATGGCTGGGTAGACCTGGTGTCCGCAGCAAGCCGTGAGTAGACCTGTTGCCCGTTTCATGGCTGGGTAGACCTGGTGTCCGCAGCATGCCCTGGGTAGACCTGGTGTCCGCAGCTTGGTAGACCTGTTGCCCGTTTCATGGCTGGGTAGACCTGGTGTCCGCAGCAAGCCGTGGGTAGACCTGGTGTTCGGAGCTTGGTAGACCTGTTGCCCGATTCATGCCTGGGTAGACCTGTTGTCCGCAGCATTGAGTGGGTAGACCTGGTGTCCGCAGCATGCCCTGGGTAGACCTGGTGTCCGCAGCTTGGTAGACCTGTTGCCCGTTTCATGGCTGGGTAGACCTGGTGTCCGCAGCAAGCCGTGAGTAGACCTGTTGCCCGTTTCATGGCTGGGTAGACCTGGTGTCCGCAGCATGCCCTGGGTAGACCTGGTGTCCGCAGCTTGGTAGACCTGTTGCCCGTTTCATGGCTGGGTAGACCTGGTGTCCGCAGCAAGCCGTGGGTAGACCTGGTGTCCGGAGCTTGGTAGACCTGTTGCCCGATTCATGCCTGGGTAGACCTGTTGTCCGCAGCATTGAGTGGGTAGACCTGGTGTCCGCAGCATGCCCTGGGTAGACCTGGTGTCCGCAGCTTGGTAGACCTGTTGCCCGTTTCATGGCTGGGTAGACCTGGTGTCCGCAGCAAGCCGTGAGTAGACCTGTTGCCCGTTTCATGGCTGGGTAGACCTGGTGTCCGCAGCATGCCCTGGGTAGACCTGGTGTCCGCAGCTTGGTAGACCTGTTGCCCGTTTCATGGCTGGGTAGACCTGTTGTCCGCAGCAAGCCGTGGGTAGACCTGGTGTCCGGAGCTTGGTAGACCTGTTGCCCGATTCATGCCTGGGTAGACCTGTTGTCCGCAGCATTGAGTGGGTAGACCTGGTGTCCGCAGCATGCCCTGGGTAGACCTGTTGTCCGCAGCTTGGTAGACCTGTTGCCCGTTTCATGGCTGGGTAGACCTGTTGTCCGCAGCAAGCCGTGAGTAGACCTGTTGCCCGTTTCATGACTGGGTAGACCTGGTGTCCGCAGCATGCCCTGGGTAGACCTGGTGTCCGCAGCTTGGTAGACCTGTTGCCCGTTTCATGGCTGGGTAGACCTGGTGTCCGCAGCAAGCCGTGAGTAGACCTGTTGCCCGTTTCATGGCTGGGTAGACCTGGTGTCCGCAGCATGCCCTGGGTAGACCTGGTGTCCGCAGCTTGGTAGACCTGTTGCCCGTTTCATGGCTGGGTAGACCTGTTGTCCGCAGCAAGCCGTGGGTAGACCTGGTGTCCGCAGCTTGGTAGACCTGTTGCCCGATTCATGCCTGGGTAGACCTGTTGTCCGCAGCAAGCCGTGGGTAGACCTGGTGTCCGCAGCTTGGTAGACCTGTTGCCCGTTTCATGGCTGGGTAGACCTGGTGTCCGCAGCATTGAGTTGGTAGACCTGGTGTCCGCAGCAAGCCGTGGGTAGACCTGGTGTCCGCAGCTTGGTAGACCTGTTGCCCGTTTCATGGCTGGGTAGACCTGTTGTCCGCAGCATTGAGTTGGTAGACCTGTTGCCCGTTTCATGGCTGGGTAGACCTGGTGTCCGCAGCTTGGTAGACCTGTTGCCCGTTTCATGGCTGGGTAGACCTGGTGTCCGCAGCAAGCCGTGAGTAGACCTGGTGCCCGTTTCATGGCTGGGTAGACCTGGTGTCCGCAGCAAGCCGTGGGTAGACCTGGTGTCCGCAGCTTGGTAGACCTGTTGCCCGATTCATGGCTGGGTAGACCTGTTGTCCGCAGCAAGCCGTGGGTAGACCTGGTGTCCGCAGCATGCCCTGGGTAGACCTGGTGTCCGCAGCTTGGTAGACCTGTTGCCCGTTTCATGGCTGGGTAGACCTGGTGTCCGCAGCAAGCCGTGGGTAGACCTGGTGTCCGTAGCTTGGTAGACCTGTTGCCCGTTTCATGGCTGGGTAGACCTGTTGTCCGCAGCATTGAGTTGGTAGACCTGGTGTCCGCAGCAAGCCGTGGGTAGACCTGGTGTCCGCAGCATGCCCTGGGTAGACCTGGTGTCCGCAGCTTGGTAGACCTGTTGCCCGTTTCATGCCTGGGTAGACCTGTTGTCCGCAGCAAGCCGTGGGTAGACCTGGTGTCCGCAGCATGCCCTGGGTAGACCTGGTGTCCGCAGCTTGGTAGACCTGTTGCCCGTTTCATGGCTGGGTAGACCTGTTGTCCGCTGCAAGCCGTGAGTAGACCTGTTGCCCGTTTCATGGCTGGGTAGACCTGGTGTCCGCAGCATGCCCTGGGTAGACCTGGTGTCCGCAGCTGGGTAGACCTGTTGCCCGTTTCATGGCTGGGTAGACCTGGTGTCCGCAGCAAGCCGTGGGTAGACCTGGTGTCCGCAGCATGCCCTGGGTAGACCTGGTGTCCGCAGCTTGGTAGACCTGTTGCCCGTTTCATGGCTGGGTAGACCTGGTGTCCGCAGCAAGCCGTGAGTAGACCTGTTGCCCGTTTCATGGCTGGGTAGACCTGGTGTCCGCAGCATGCCCTGGGTAGACCTGGTGTCCGCAGCTTGGTAGACCTGTTGCCCGTTTCATGGCTGGGTAGACCTGGTGTCCGCAGCAAGCCGTGGGTAGACCTGGTGTCCGGAGCTTGGTAGACCTGTTGCCCGATTCATGCCTGGGTAGACCTGTTGTCCGCAGCATGCCCTGGGTAGACCTGGTGTCCGCAGCATGCCCTGGGTAGACCTGGTGTCCGCAGCTTGGTAGACCTGTTGCCCGTTTCATGGCTGGGTAGACCTGGTGTCCGCAGCAAGCCGTGAGTAGACCTGTTGCCCGTTTCATGGCTGGGTAGACCTGGTGTCCGCAGCATGCCCTGGGTAGACCTGGTGTCCGCAGCTTGGTAGACCTGTTGCCCGTTTCATGGCTGGGTAGACCTGGTGTCCGCAGCAAGCCGTGAGTAGACCTGTTGCCCGTTTCATGGCTGGGTAGACCTGGTGTCCGCAGCATGCCCTGGGTAGACCTGGTGTCCGCAGCTTGGTAGACCTGTTGCCCGTTTCATGGCTGGGTAGACCTGGTGTCCGCAGCAAGCCGTGGGTAGACCTGGTGTCCGGAGCTTGGTAGACCTGTTGCCCGATTCATGCCTGGGTAGACCTGTTGTCCGCAGCATTGAGTGGGTAGACCTGGTGTCCGCAGCATGCCCTGGGTAGACCTGGTGTCCGCAGCTTGGTAGACCTGTTGCCCGTTTCATGGCTGGGTAGACCTGGTGTCCGCAGCAAGCCGTGAGTAGACCTGTTGCCCGTTTCATGGCTGGGTAGACCTGTTGTCCGCAGCATGCCCTGGGTAGACCTGGTGTCCGCAGCTTGGTAGACCTGTTGCCCGTTTCATGGCTGGGTAGACCTGGTGTCCGCAGCAAGCCGTGGGTAGACCTGGTGTCCGCAGCATGCCCTGGGTAGACCTGGTGTCCGCAGCTTGGTAGACCTGTTGCCCGTTTCATGGCTGGGTAGACCTGGTGTCCGCAGCAAGCCGTGGGTAGACCTGGTGTCCGCAGCAAGCCGTGGGTAGACCTGGTGTCCGCAGCATGCCCTGGGTAGACCTGGTGTCCGCAGCTTGGTAGACCTGTTGCCCGTTTCATGGCTGGGTAGACCTGTTGTCCGCAGCAAGCCGTGGGTAGACCTGGTGTCCGCAGCATGCCCTGGGTAGACCTGGTGTCCGCAGCTTGGTAGACCTGTTGCCCTTTTCATGCCCTGGGTAGACCTGGTGTCCGCAGCTGGGTAGACCTGTTGTCCGCAGCAAGCCGTGGGTAGACCTGGTGTCCGCAGCATGCCCTGGGTAGACCTGGTGTCCGCAGCTTGGTAGACCTGTTGCCCGTTTCATGGCTGGGTAGACCTGTTGTCCGCAGCAAGCCGTCGGTAGACCTGTTGCCCGTTTCATGGCTGGTAGACCTGTTGTCCGCTGCCGGCCTGGAAGTACTCCAAGGGGTCGCTGTTTCTCGCTGCCTCCGGCTATGTCATCGTAGAAGGCGGCGTGCGCCACTGCGCCCCCTCGGTCACGTACATCGGTTCTCTTTCCGGCCTCCGCCGCTTCGGGCCCATCTGTCCGTATTATGGGAACGAGGTGACGGGCCGTATCCCCACAGGCTGTTGCCGTGCCTGTGTCCGTGGCGGAGAAGGGCGGACGCGCGTGCGGTCGCCAGGGCCAGAAGAACACCGCCGATGTCGGGGCGAGTCGCGTGGCTTCGTCCGGCTTCCCGTCTTACCCAGTTCGACTGGGACAGGTTAGCCCAGAGAGAGAGACCGATGCGATCCGAGAGCCGCTCCCCGGCCCAGGCGAGGCTGCGTGCTCAGTCGGGGGAGAAGCGAGAAAGCCCCCAGAGAGACCGATGCGATCCGAGAGCCGCTCCCCGGCCCAGGCCGAGGCTGCGTGTTCAGTCCGGGGGAGAAGCGAGAAAGCCCCCAGAGAGAGCGATGCGATCCGAGAGCCACCGCGCTCCCCCGGCCCAGGCGAGGCTGCGTTGTTCCAGGCGGGGGAGAAGCGAGAAAAAGGCCCAGAGAGAGGGCGAGAAAGCCGCGAGTGTGTCCCGCTCCGGCCCGGCTGCTGCCGGTTTCGTGACAACGGGGAGCCGGGCGCCCGCTCGCTCCCCCGGGGATGGTGGCGGGCGAGGCGGCGGCGCCTCGCCCCTTTTCTGCCCGGCCTTAAGCCGGGGCCCCGCCCGCTCGCCGGGTGCGGCATTTCTTCGGCTGTCGGTCCCGGTGCACGCTGGTGGCCGGCAGCCGGGGCTGGATTTCTGTGGGGCCGGCCCGGGGTTGTGTTGAGCCTGCCCGGGCTTTCCCTGGCCCCCCTCCCCGAGAGCCCCCCGGGCGTGGCTCGCTTGGCCGAGGTTGGCTGCGCCTCGTTTCCCGCTCCCGACCTGTGTTGCCAGAGTTGTGTCCGTATCGAAAGGGCAGCGGGGGACATGCAGTGGGGCGTGTGGCCTCGCCTCTCGGCTTCGCTTGCTTGCCTGCGAAGGGGGGCTCGGTGACGGGAGTGTCCGGCCCTGCCGTGTGTTGTTGAAGTCGTCCCCCTTCCTCGGCCCTAAGCCGGGGACCCGCGTGTAGCGGGCAGAATTTTTCCGGGGCGGCGGTCGGCCGCGGTGGCCGGCCGTGTCCCCCCCCCCAGGACGGACCCCGCAACCCAACAGAGAGCGAGCGAGCGAGTGAGCCCCCGAGAGTGTGTCGTGGGCGGGGCGGCGGCGCCTCGCCCTTTCTCGGTATCGGCCGGGCGCGATCGAGGCACCGTGCCGGGGCGGCCCGTGGTGTCTGGCCTGCCCCGGCTGCCGTGGTTGCCGTTGCCGGCGGGGGCTGGGTTTTGCGAGCGGCTCCGTTCTTTTTTATTAAAGCGTGCCGGTGTGCGGGGCAGTGTGGGGGTGCCCGCCCGGCCTCCGTTCTTTTTCTCTCGCGGCCCTAAGCCGCGGCACCGAGAAGCGCGCGCTGACGAAGGGTCACGGGCCGCCACCGAAGCGAAAGCGAAAGGCGAGAGAGAAGGGCTGGCTGTGTTGGCGAGTGAGAAAAGAGACCGTATGT
>NW_028276155.1:10282500-10302500 GCF_052056855.1 Sturnus vulgaris
CCGGCCGGCCTAATGCTGGGTAGACCTGTTGCCCTCGGCCGGCCTTTGGACGTGGCGGCCTAATGCTGGGTAGACCTGTTGCCCTCGGCCGGCCTTTGGACGTGGCGGCCTAATGCTGGGTAGACCTGTTGCCCTCGGCCGGCCTTTGGACGTGGCGGCCGAATGCTGGGTAGACCTGTTGCCCTCGGCCGGCCTTTGTACCTGACGGCCGAATGCTGGGTAGACCTGTTGCCCTCGGCCGGCCTTTGGACGTGGCGGCCTAATGCTGGGTAGACCTGTTGCCCTCGGCCGGCAGTGTTACCGGCCGGCCTAATGCTGGGTAGACCTGTTGCCCTCGGCCGGCCTTTGTACCTGACGGCCGAATGCTGGGTAGACCTGTTGCCCTCTGCCGGCCGGCCTAATGCTGGTTAGACCTGTTGCCCTCGGCCGGCCTTTGGACGTGGCGGCCTAATGCTGGGTAGACCTGTTGCCCTCGGCCGGCAGTGTTACCGGCCGGCCTAATGCTGGGTAGACCTGTTGCCCTCGGCCGGCCTTTGTACCTGACGGCCGAATGCTGGGTAGACCTGTTGCCCTCGGCCGGCCTTTGTACGTGGCAGCCTAATGCTGGGTAGACCTGTTGCCCTCGGCCGGCCTTTGTACCTGACGGCCGAATGCTGGGTAGACCTGTTGCCCTCGGCCGGCCTTTGGACGTGGCGGCCGAATGCTGGGTAGACCTGTTGCCCTCGGCCGGCCTTTGGACGTGGCGGCCGAATGCTGGGTAGACCTGTTGCCCTCGGCCGGCCTTTGGACGTGGCGGCCGAATGCTGGGTAGACCTGTTGCCCTCGGCCGGCCTTTGGACGTGGCGGCCGAATGCTGGGTAGACCTGTTGCCCTCGGCCGGCCTTTGGACGTGGCGGCCGAATGCTGGGTAGACCTGTTGCCCTCGGCCGGCCTTTGGACGTGGCGGCCTAATGCTGGGTAGACCTGTTGCCCTCGGCCGGCCTTTGGACGTGGCGGCCTAATGCTGGGTAGACCTGTTGCCCTCGGCCGGCAGTGTTACCGGCCGGCCTAATGCTGGGTAGACCTGTTGCCCTCGGCCCGCCGTGTTACCGGCCAGCCGAATGCTGGGTAGACCTGTTGCCCTCGGCCGGCAGTGTTACCTGACGGCCGAATGCTGGGTAGACCTGTTGCCCTCTGCCGGCCGTCTTTCCGGCTGGCCTAATGCTGGGTAGACCTGTTGCCCTCGGCCGGCCCTGGTACCGGCCGGCATAATGCTGGGTAGACCTGTTGCCCTCGGCCGGTCTTTGTCTCTGGCCGCCCGCGGCGTGGTAGTCCTGTTACCGTCGGCCGGCCTTGCAGCCCGGCCGCCGCGCGATGGCGCCCCGTCTCTTCCATCGGACGCGCGGCCCCCTTGTCGTCTCTGCAGCGGCGAGCACGCCTTCGGCGGTCGGCCTGCACGTCCGGCATGACCGCGGGCACTGGCAGCCCAGCAGGCAGCCCTGCTCTCGCGTCTTCTTCCCCCCGGCGAAAGGCGGGGCGTGAAGGCGGGCGACTTTCGGTCCCAGCCGTGCCCAGGTGTCCCTGCCGGCTCCGTGCGCCAGCATCCACTGGCGAGCTCCGCCGGCCTCTTCCCCAGCCGCGGCCCCTGTCCGCTCCGCCGTCATGGTGCCGGCACCCCACTTCCCCAAGCGCTCCCCGACAGGAGCAGGCAGCGTTGTCGCGCCCCCTCCCCGTGCTCGAATGGACCGCGGCCCTGCTCCGGGCTTCATTTCTGCAGCGCGCTCGCTCGCTCGCTCGCTCGCGCGCTCCCTCCCTCCCCCCCCCCTCCCCCCTCCCCCCGGCCGCCCACCCGCCGCGCTGCCGCCCTGCCGCAGGCTTGAGCGGCGCCGGGGCGGAGGAGGAAGGAACGCCACCAAAGCAAAAGGCTCCGAGAAAGCTGAACAGAGAGCTTCTTTGACCAGGGACAGACGGCGCCAATCATCCCGCCGCCATCCCTGCTTGTGCACCAGGCTCTCCGCCTGCCGACCTCGGCATCAGCCTCCCGCCGCCGCCGTGTAAACTGCCCGGTGGGACCGTGGGCGGGGGCAGGAAGAGGCTGAAAGTGCTGCCAGGGAGGCTGATGGCGGAGGGCGGGGTCGCCCCCAACCGACAATGGGCAGGGCCCGAGGCAGTCTGAAAGCGCTGCCAGGGAGGCTGATGGCGGAGGGCGGGGTCGCCCCCAACCGACAATGGGCAGGGCACGAGACCGTCTGAAAGCGCTGCCAGGGAGGCTGAGGGCGGGGGGCGGGGCGCCCCCAACCGACAATGGGCAGGGCCCGAGGCAGTCTGAAAGCGCTGCCAGGGAGGCTGAGGGCGGGGGGCGGGGCGCCCCCAGCCGACAATGGGCAGGGGCCCGAGAGAGTCTGAAAGCGCTGCCAGGGAGGCTGACGGCGGGGGGCAGGGCGCCCCCAGCCGACAATGGGCAGGGGCGGGGAAAGTCTGAAAGCGCTGCATGGGAGGTTGATGGCGGAGGGCGGGCTCGCCCCCAGCGTTAATGGGTGGCTGCGGAAGACGGGGCAGGGACAGGGAGAGGGCAGGCGGCTTCGTGCCGGCCCCGGGCGCCTCGACAGCGAGCCCTCACGGCCCCCCAAACCCGCGCCGAGGCCCCAAGAGCTCTGCAGACCTTCCGCGGAAGAACCGGCCCGAAAGCGGCCACCCGCTTGCCGACGGCGGCGCCGGTCGCCTCGATGCAGCCGCCTCCGTGGGGCGGGAAGGGGCAGGGCGAGTTGTGCCAGGGCGCGGCGGCTTTGGGCCGAGTTTCGCTGCACGTACGTGCTTCCCCTGGCTGTGCTGCGGCCCGTGAGGTTCTGTTTTGTGGGGGGGGGGGGGCTCTGTAGGTAGGGTCTCTGGGGGACGGGGGAGGAGGCGTGGGGTAGGGAGGACGCCGTTTGGGGGGGTCAGTGTGTCAGCAGGGCGAGAACCGGGCACAGGCCCTCCGTCAGCTCGGCTGTGGGCCCAAAGGGATCACAAATAAGATTTGGCAAGAGTTTTGTTTTCCGGAAAAGATTTTCTTTCCGAGTAAATAGAAGAGGCAATCATTCAAAAAAGGCAAAGAGGAAATGAAACAAATCAAATCAAATCAAAACAAAACAAAACAAAACAAAACAAAACGAAATAAAATAAAATAATAAAATGAAATGAAAAGAAATGAAATGAAATGATGAAATAAAATGTTGTCGAAAATATGTCTTGGTCTTGAAATCGATTCTGCCGGGCGGGGCAAGGCTGCTGGAGCACTTGGGCTCCGGAGCGTTAAGAGGCTGTGGGGTTTCCCCGGCTCCGAGATGGTACAAGGATGCCTCGTCTACCCGGATCCGCGAAACGTGGCCCGTCCCGCGGCGGCCAGGTCGACGCGGCTCCGGGGCCGGTGGCGTGGGACCGCCGTCGCCGGCGAAGGCGCAGCGGCGGCGGCCGTGGCCGCGACGACCAGGTCTACACGACTCCGGGAAACTTGGCCGGTCCCGCGGCGGCCAGGTCTACTGGGCTCCGGGATGGGCGGCCGCCGTGGCCGCGGCGACCAGGTCTACCCGCCTCCGGGACCGGCGGCGTGGGTCCGCCGTCGAGGGCGAGGGCGCTGCGACGGCCGCGGCGACCGGGTCTACCTAGCTCCGGTGCGACCCGGGCTGCGTGCAGCATGGCGAAGGTAGACCTGTGGTCCGCATCACGGCGTGGGCAGACCTGGTGTCCGCAGCATGGAGCGGGTAGACATGTTGTCCGCCGCATGGAGTGGGTAGACCTGTTGTCCGCGTAATGGAGTAGTTAGACCTGGTGTCCGCAGCTTGGAGTGGGTAGACCTGTTGTCCGCAGCAAGCCGTGGGTAGACCTGTTGTCCGCAGCAAGCCGTGGGTAGACCTGGTGTCCGCAGCATGCCCTGGGTAGACCTGGTGTCCGCAGCTTGGTAGACCTGTTGCCCGTTTCATGGCTGGGTAGACCTGGTGTCCGCAGCAAGCCGTGGGTAGACCTGGTGTCCGCAGCTTGGTAGACCTGTTGCCCGATTCATGGCTGGGTAGACCTGTTGTCCGCAGCATTGAGTTGGTAGACCTGGTGTCCGCAGCATGCCCTGGGTAGACCTGGTGTCCGCAGCTTGGTAGACCTGTTGCCCGTTTCATGGCTGGGTAGACCTGTTGTCCGCAGCATTGAGTTGGTAGACCTGGTGTCCGCAGCATGCCCTGGGTAGACCTGGTGTCCGCAGCTTGGTAGACCTGTTGCCCGTTTCATGGCTGGGTAGACCTGGTGTCCGCAGCAAGCCGTGAGTAGACCTGTTGCCCGTTTCATGGCTGGGTAGACCTGGTGTCCGCAGCATGACCTGGGTAGACCTGGTGTCCGCAGCTTGGTAGACCTGTTGCCCGTTTCATGGCTGGGTAGACCTGGTGTCCGCAGCAAGCCGTGGGTAGACCTGGTGTCCGGAGCTTGGTAGACCTGTTGCCCGATTCATGCCTGGGTAGACCTGTTGTCCGCAGCATTGAGTGGGTAGACCTGGTGTCCGCAGCATGCCCTGGGTAGACCTGGTGTCCGCAGCTTGGTAGACCTGTTGCCCGTTTCATAGCTGGGTAGACCTGGTGTCCGCAGCTTGGTAGACCTGTTGCCCGTTTCATGGCTGGGTAGACCTGGTGTCCGCAGCAAGCCGTGAGTAGACCTGTTGCCCGTTTCATGGCTGGGTAGACCTGGTGTCCGCAGCATGCCCTGGGTAGACCTGGTGTCCGCAGCTTGGTAGACCTGTTGCCCGTTTCATGGCTGGGTAGACCTGTTGTCCGCAGCAAGCCGTGAGTAGACCTGTTGCCCGTTTCATGGCTGGGTAGACCTGTTGTCCGCAGCATGCCCTGGGTAGACCTGGTGTCCGCAGCTTGGTAGACCTGTTGCCCGTTTCATGGCTGGGTAGACCTGGTGTCCGCAGCAAGCCGTGGGTAGACCTGCTGCCCGTTTCATGGCTGGGTAGACCTGGTGTCCGCAGCAAGCCGTGGGTAGACCTGGTGTCCGCAGCTTGGTAGACCTGTTGCCCGTTTCATGGCTGGGTAGACCTGTTGTCCGCAGCATTGAGTTGGTAGACCTGGTGTCCGCTACATACCCTGGGTAGACCTGGTGTCCGCAGCTTGGTAGACCTGTTGCCCGTTTCATGGCTGGGTAGACCTGGTGTCCGCAGCATTGAGATGGTAGACCTGTTGCCCGTTTCATGGCTGGGTAGACCTGTTGTCCGCAGCTTGGTAGACCTGTTGCCCGATTCATGGCTGGGTAGACCTGGTGTCCGCAGCAAGCCGTGAGTAGACCTGTTGCCCGTTTCATGGCTGGGTAGACCTGGTGTCCGCAGCATGCCCTGGGTAGACCTGTTGTCCGCAGCTTGGTAGACCTGTTGCCCGTTTCATGGCTGGGTAGACCTGGTGTCCGCAGCAAGCCGTGAGTAGACCTGTTGCCCGTTTCATGGCTGGGTAGACCTGTTGTCCGCAGCATGCCCTGGGTAGACCTGGTGTCCGCAGCTTGGTAGACCTGTTGCCCGTTTCATGGCTGGGTAGACCTGGTGTCCGCAGCAAGCCGTGGGTAGACCTGGTGTCCGCAGCTTGGTAGACCTGTTGCCCGTTTCATGGCTGGGTAGACCTGTTGTCCGCAGCATTGAGTTGGTAGACCTGTTGCCCGTTTCATGGCTGGGTAGACCTGGTGTCCGCAGCTTGGTAGACCTGTTGCCCGTTTCATGGCTGGGTAGACCTGGTGTCCGCAGCAAGCCGTGGGTAGACCTGGTGTCCGGAGCTTGGTAGACCTGTTGCCCGATTCATGCCTGGGTAGACCTGTTGTCCGCAGCAAGCCGTGGGTAGACCTGGTGTCCGCAGCATGCCCTGGGTAGACCTGGTGTCCGCAGCTTGGTAGACCTGTTGCCCGATTCATGCCTGGGTAGACCTGTTGTCCGCAGCATTGAGTGGGTAGACCTGGTGTCCGCAGCATGCCCTGGGTAGACCTGGTGTCCGCAGCTTGGTAGACCTGTTGCCCGTTTCATGGCTGGGTAGACCTGTTGTCCGCAGCAAGCCGTGAGTAGACCTGTTGCCCGTTTCATGGCTGGGTAGACCTGGTGTCCGCAGCATGCCCTGGGTAGACCTGGTGTCCGCAGCTTGGTAGACCTGTTGCCCGATTCATGGCTGGGTAGACCTGGTGTCCGCAGCATTGAGTTGGTAGACCTGGTGTCCGCAGCATGCCCTGGGTAGACCTGGTGTCCGCAGCTTGGTAGACCTGTTGCCCGTTTCATGGCTGGGTAGACCTGTTGTCCGCAGCATTGAGTTGGTAGACCTGGTGTCCGCAGCATGCCCTGGGTAGACCTGGTGTCCGCAGCTTGGTAGACCTGTTGCCCGTTTCATGGCTGGGTAGACCTGGTGTCCGCAGCATGCCCTGGGTAGACCTGGTGTCCGCAGCTTGGTAGACCTGTTGCCCGTTTCATGGCTGGGTAGACCTGTTGTCCGCAGCAAGCCGTGGGTAGACCTGGTGTCCGCAGCTTGGTAGACCTGTTGCCCGATTCATGGCTGGGTAGACCTGTTGTCCGCAGCATTGAGTTGGTAGACCTGGTGTCCGCAGCATGCCCTGGGTAGACCTGGTGTCCGCAGCTTGGTAGACCTGTTGCCCGTTTCATAGCTGGGTAGACCTGGTGTCCGCAGCTTGGTAGACCTGTTGCCCGTTTCATGGCTGGGTAGACCTGGTGTCCGCAGCAAGCCGTGAGTAGACCTGTTGCCCGTTTCATGGCTGGGTAGACCTGGTGTCCGCAGCATGCCCTGGGTAGACCTGGTGTCCGCAGCTTGGTAGACCTGTTGCCCGTTTCATGGCTGGGTAGACCTGGTGTCCGCAGCAAGCCGTGAGTAGACCTGTTGCCCGTTTCATGGCTGGGTAGACCTGTTGTCCGCAGCATGCCCTGGGTAGACCTGGTGTCCGCAGCTTGGTAGACCTGTTGCCCGTTTCATGGCTGGGTAGACCTGGTGTCCGCAGCAAGCCGTGGGTAGACCTGCTGCCCGTTTCATGGCTGGGTAGACCTGGTGTCCGCAGCAAGCCGTGGGTAGACCTGGTGTCCGCAGCTTGGTAGACCTGTTGCCCGTTTCATGGCTGGGTAGACCTGTTGTCCGCAGCATTGAGTTGGTAGACCTGGTGTCCGCTACATACCCTGGGTAGACCTGGTGTCCGCAGCTTGGTAGACCTGTTGCCCGTTTCATGGCTGGGTAGACCTGGTGTCCGCAGCATTGAGATGGTAGACCTGTTGCCCGTTTCATGGCTGGGTAGACCTGTTGTCCGCAGCTTGGTAGACCTGTTGCCCGATTCATGGCTGGGTAGACCTGGTGTCCGCAGCAAGCCGTGAGTAGACCTGTTGCCCGTTTCATGGCTGGGTAGACCTGGTGTCCGCAGCATGCCCTGGGTAGACCTGTTGTCCGCAGCTTGGTAGACCTGTTGCCCGTTTCATGGCTGGGTAGACCTGTTGTCCGCAGCAAGCCGTGAGTAGACCTGTTGCCCGTTTCATGGCTGGGTAGACCTGTTGTACGCAGCATGCCCTGGGTAGACCTGGTGTCCGCAGCTTGGTAGACCTGTTGCCCGTTTCATGGCTGGGTAGACCTGGTGTCCGCAGCAAGCCGTGGGTAGACCTGGTGTCCGCAGCTTGGTAGACCTGTTGCCCGTTTCATGGCTGGGTAGACCTGTTGTCCGCAGCATTGAGTTGGTAGACCTGTTGCCCGTTTCATGGCTGGGTAGACCTGGTGTCCGCAGCTTGGTAGACCTGTTGCCCGTTTCATGGCTGGGTAGACCTGGTGTCCGCAGCAAGCCGTGGGTAGACCTGGTGTCCGGAGCTTGGTAGACCTGTTGCCCGATTCATGGCTGGGTAGACCTGTTGTCCGCAGCAAGCCGTGGGTAGACCTGGTGTCCGCAGCATGCCCTGGGTAGACCTGGTGTCCGCAGCTTGGTAGACCTGTTGCCCGATTCATGCCTGGGTAGACCTGTTGTCCGCAGCAAGCCGTGGGTAGACCTGGTGTCCGCAGCATGCCCTGGGTAGACCTGGTGTCCGCAGCTTGGTAGACCTGTTGCCCGTTTCATGGCTGGGTAGACCTGTTGTCCGCAGCAAGCCGTGAGTAGACCTGTTGCCCGTTTCATGGCTGGGTAGACCTGGTGTCCGCAGCATGCCCTGGGTAGACCTGGTGTCCGCAGCTTGGTAGACCTGTTGCCCGTTTCATGGCTGGGTAGACCTGGTGTCCGCAGCAAGCCGTGGGTAGACCTGGTGTCCGCAGCTTGGTAGACCTGTTGCCCGATTCATGGCTGGGTAGACCTGTTGTCCGCAGCATTGAGTTGGTAGACCTGGTGTCCGCAGCATGCCCTGGGTAGACCTGGTGTCCGCAGCTTGGTAGACCTGTTGCCCGTTTCATGGCTGGGTAGACCTGGTGTCCGCAGCAAGCCGTGAGTAGACCTGTTGCCCGTTTCATGGCTGGGTAGACCTGTTGTCCGCAGCATGCCCTGGGTAGACCTGGTGTCCGCAGCTTGGTAGACCTGTTGCCCGTTTCATGGCTGGGTAGACTTGTTGTCCGCAGCAAGCCGTGGGTAGACCTGGTGTCCGCAGCATGCCCTGGGTAGACCTGGTGTCCGCAGCTTGGTAGACCTGTTGCCCGTTTCATGGCTGGGTAGACCTGGTGTCCGCAGCAAGCCGTGGGTAGACCTGGTGTCCGCAGCATGCCCTGGGTAGACCTGGTGTCCGCAGCTTGGTAGACCTGTTGCCCGTTTCATGGCTGGGTAGACCTGGTGTCCGCAGCAAGCCGTGAGTAGACCTGTTGCCCGTTTCATGGCTGGGTAGACCTGTTGTCCGCAGCATGCCCTGGGTAGACCTGTTGTCCGCAGCTTGGTAGACCTGTTGCCCGTTTCATGGCTGGGTAGACCTGGTGTCCGCAGCAAGCCGTGAGTAGACCTGTTGCCCGTTTCATGGCTGGGTAGACCTGGTGTCCGCAGCAAGCCGTGAGTAGACCTGGTGTCCGCAGCTTGGTAGACCTGTTGCCCGTTTCATGGCTGGGTAGACCTGGTGTCCGCAGCAAGACGTGAGTAGACCTGTTGCCCGTTTCATGGCTGGGTAGACCTGGTGTCCGCAGCATGCCCTGGGTAGACCTGGTGTCCGCAGCTTGGTAGACCTGTTGCCCGTTTCATGGCTGGGTAGACCTGGTGTCCGCAGCAAGCCGTGAGTAGACCTGTTGCCCGTTTCATGGCTGGGTAGACCTGGTGTCCGCAGCATGCCCTGGGTAGACCTGGTGTCCGCAGCTTGGTAGACCTGTTGCCCGTTTCATGGCTGGGTAGACCTGGTGTCCGCAGCATGCCCTGGGTAGACCTGGTGTCCGCAGCTTGGTAGACCTGTTGCCCGATTCATGCCTGGGTAGACCTGTTGTCCGCAGCATGCCCTGGGTAGACCTGGTGTCCGCAGCATGCCCTGGGTAGACCTGGTGTCCGCAGCTTGGTAGACCTGTTGCCCGTTTCATGGCTGGGTAGACCTGGTGTCCGCAGCAAGCCGTGAGTAGACCTGTTGCCCGTTTCATGGCTGGGTAGACCTGGTGTCCGCAGCATGCCCTGGGTAGACCTGGTGTCCGCAGCTTGGTAGACCTGTTGCCCGTTTCATGGCTGGGTAGACCTGGTGTCCGCAGCAAGCCGTGAGTAGACCTGTTGCCCGTTTCATGGCTGGGTAGACCTGGTGTCCGCAGCATGCCCTGGGTAGACCTGGTGTCCGCAGCTTGGTAGACCTGTTGCCCGTTTCATGGCTGGGTAGACCTGGTGTCCGCAGCAAGCCGTGGGTAGACCTGGTGTCCGGAGCTTGGTAGACCTGTTGCCCGATTCATGCCTGGGTAGACCTGTTGTCCGCAGCATGCCCTGGGTAGACCTGGTGTCCGCAGCATGCCCTGGGTAGACCTGGTGTCCGCAGCTTGGTAGACCTGTTGCCCGTTTCATGGCTGGGTAGACCTGGTGTCCGCAGCATGCCCTGGGTAGACCTGGTGTCCGCAGCTTGGTAGACCTGTTGCCCGTTTCATGGCTGGGTAGACCTGGTGTCCGCAGCAAGCCGTGGGTAGACCTGGTGTCCGGAGCTTGGTAGACCTGTTGCCCGATTCATGCCTGGGTAGACCTGTTGTCCGCAGCATTGAGTGGGTAGACCTGGTGTCCGCAGCATGCCCTGGGTAGACCTGGTGTCCGCAGCTTGGTAGACCTGTTGCCCGTTTCATGGCTTGGTAGACCTGTTGTCCGCAGCAAGCCGTGAGTAGACCTGTTGCCCGTTTCATGGCTGGGTAGACCTGTTGTCCGCAGCATGCCCTGGGTAGACCTGGTGTCCGCAGCTTGGTAGACCTGTTGCCCGTTTCATGGCTGGGTAGACCTGTTGTCCGCAGCAAGCCGTGGGTAGACCTGGTGTCCGCAGCATGCCCTGGGTAGACCTGGTGTCCGCAGCTTGGTAGACCTGTTGCCCGTTTCATGGCTGGGTAGACCTGGTGTCCGCAGCAAGCCGTGGGTAGACCTGGTGTCCGCAGCATGCCCTGGGTAGACCTGGTGTCCGCAGCTTGGTAGACCTGTTGCCCGTTTCATGGCTGGGTAGACCTGGTGTCCGCAGCAAGCCGTGAGTAGACCTGTTGCCCGTTTCATGGCTGGGTAGACCTGTTGTCCGCAGCATGCCCTGGGTAGACCTGGTGTCCGCAGCTTGGTAGACCTGTTGCCCGTTTCATGGCTGGGTAGACCTGGTGTCCGCAGCAAGCCGTGAGTAGACCTGTTGCCCGTTTCATGGCTGGGTAGACCTGGTGTCCGCAGCAAGCCGTGAGTAGACCTGGTGTCCGCAGCTTGGTAGACCTGTTGCCCGTTTCATGGCTGGGTAGACCTGGTGTCCGCAGCAAGACGTGAGTAGACCTGTTGCCCGTTTCATGGCTGGGTAGACCTGGTGTCCGCAGCATGCCCTGGGTAGACCTGGTGTCCGCAGCTTGGTAGACCTGTTGCCCGTTTCATGGCTGGGTAGACCTGGTGTCCGCAGCAAGCCGTGAGTAGACCTGTTGCCCGTTTCATGGCTGGGTAGACCTGGTGTCCGCAGCATGCCCTGGGTAGACCTGTTGTCCGCAGCTTGGTAGACCTGTTGCCCGTTTCATGGCTGGGTAGACCTGGTGTCCGCAGCATGCCCTGGGTAGACCTGGTGTCCGCAGCTTGGTAGACCTGTTGCCCGATTCATGCCTGGGTAGACCTGTTGTCCGCAGCATGCCCTGGGGTAGACCTGGTGTCCGCAGCATGCCCTGGGTAGACCTGGTGTCCGCAGCTTGGTAGACCTGTTGCCCGTTTCATGGCTGGGTAGACCTGGTGTCCGCAGCAAGCCGTGAGTAGAGACCTGTTGCCCGTTTCATGGCTGGGTAGACCTGGTGTCCGCAGCATGCCCTGGGTAGACCTGGTGTCCGCAGCTTGGTAGACCTGTTGCCCGTTTCATGGCTGGGTAGACCTGGTGTCCGCAGCAAGCCGTGAGTAGACCTGTTGCCCGTTTCATGGCTGGGTAGACCTGGTGTCCGCAGCATGCCCTGGGTAGACCTGGTGTCCGCAGCTTGGTAGACCTGTTGCCCGTTTCATGGCTGGGTAGACCTGGTGTCCGCAGCAAGCCGTGGGTAGACCTGGTGTCCGGAGCTTGGTAGACCTGTTGCCCGATTCATGCCTGGGTAGACCTGTTGTCCGCAGCATTGCCCTGGGTAGACCTGGTGTCCGCAGCATGCCCTGGGTAGACCTGGTGTCCGCAGCTTGGTAGACCTGTTGCCCGTTTCATGGCTGGGTAGACCTGGTGTCCGCAGCAAGCCGTGAGTAGACCTGTTGCCCGTTTCATGGCTGGGTAGACCTGGTGTCCGCAGCATGCCCTGGGTAGACCTGGTGTCCGCAGCTTGGTAGACCTGTTGCCCGTTTCATGGCTGGGTAGACCTGGTGTCCGCAGCAAGCCGTGAGTAGACCTGTTGCCCGTTTCATGGCTGGGTAGACCTGGTGTCCGCAGCATGCCCTGGGTAGACCTGGTGTCCGCAGCTTGGTAGACCTGTTGCCCGTTTCATGGCTGGGTAGACCTGGTGTCCGCAGCAAGCCGTGGGTAGACCTGGTGTCCGGAGCTTGGTAGACCTGTTGCCCGATTCATGCCTGGGTAGACCTGTTGTCCGCAGCATGCCCTGGGTAGACCTGGTGTCCGCAGCATGCCCTGGGTAGACCTGGTGTCCGCAGCTTGGTAGACCTGTTGCCCGTTTCATGGCTGGGTAGACCTGGTGTCCGCAGCATGCCCTGGGTAGACCTGGTGTCCGCAGCTTGGTAGACCTGTTGCCCGTTTCATGGCTGGGTAGACCTGGTGTCCGCAGCAAGCCGTGGGTAGACCTGGTGTCCGGAGCTTGGTAGACCTGTTGCCCGATTCATGCCTGGGTAGACCTGTTGTCCGCAGCATTGAGTGGGTAGACCTGGTGTCCGCAGCATGCCCTGGGTAGACCTGGTGTCCGCAGCTTGGTAGACCTGTTGCCCGTTTCATGGCTTGGTAGACCTGTTGTCCGCAGCAAGCCGTGAGTAGACCTGTTGCCCGTTTCATGGCTGGGTAGACCTGTTGTCCGCAGCATGCCCTGGGTAGACCTGGTGTCCGCAGCTTGGTAGACCTGTTGCCCGTTTCATGGCTGGGTAGACCTGTTGTCCGCAGCAAGCCGTGGGTAGACCTGGTGTCCGCAGCATGCCCTGGGTAGACCTGGTGTCCGCAGCTTGGTAGACCTGTTGCCCGTTTCATGGCTGGGTAGACCTGGTGTCCGCAGCAAGCCGTGGGTAGACCTGGTGTCCGCAGCATGCCCTGGGTAGACCTGGTGTCCGCAGCTTGGTAGACCTGTTGCCCGTTTCATGGCTGGGTAGACCTGGTGTCCGCAGCAAGCCGTGAGTAGACCTGTTGCCCGTTTCATGGCTGGGTAGACCTGTTGTCCGCAGCATGCCCTGGGTAGACCTGTTGTCCGCAGCTTGGTAGACCTGTTGCCCGTTTCATGGCTGGGTAGACCTGGTGTCCGCAGCAAGCCGTGAGTAGACCTGTTGCCCGTTTCATGGCTGGGTAGACCTGGTGTCCGCAGCAAGCCGTGAGTAGACCTGGTGTCCGCAGCTTGGTAGACCTGTTGCCCGTTTCATGGCTGGGTAGACCTGGTGTCCGCAGCAAGACGTGAGTAGACCTGTTGCCCGTTTCATGGCTGGGTAGACCTGGTGTCCGCAGCATGCCCTGGGTAGACCTGGTGTCCGCAGCTTGGTAGACCTGTTGCCCGTTTCATGGCTGGGTAGACCTGGTGTCCGCAGCAAGCCGTGAGTAGACCTGTTGCCCGTTTCATGGCTGGGTAGACCTGGTGTCCGCAGCATGCCCTGGGTAGACCTGTTGTCCGCAGCTTGGTAGACCTGTTGCCCGTTTCATGGCTGGGTAGACCTGGTGTCCGCAGCATGCCCTGGGTAGACCTGGTGTCCGCAGCTTGGTAGACCTGTTGCCCGATTCATGCCTGGGTAGACCTGTTGTCCGCAGCATGCCCTGGGTAGACCTGGTGTCCGCAGCATGCCCTGGGTAGACCTGGTGTCCGCAGCTTGGTAGACCTGTTGCCCGTTTCATGGCTGGGTAGACCTGGTGTCCGCAGCAAGCCGTGAGTAGACCTGTTGCCCGTTTCATGGCTGGGTAGACCTGGTGTCCGCAGCATGCCCTGGGTAGACCTGGTGTCCGCAGCTTGGTAGACCTGTTGCCCGTTTCATGGCTGGGTAGACCTGGTGTCCGCAGCAAGCCGTGAGTAGACCTGTTGCCCGTTTCATGGCTGGGTAGACCTGGTGTCCGCAGCATGCCCTGGGTAGACCTGGTGTCCGCAGCTTGGTAGACCTGTTGCCCGTTTCATGGCTGGGTAGACCTGGTGTCCGCAGCAAGCCGTGGGTAGACCTGGTGTCCGGAGCTTGGTAGACCTGTTGCCCGATTCATGCCTGGGTAGACCTGTTGTCCGCAGCATGCCCTGGGTAGACCTGGTGTCCGCAGCATGCCCTGGGTAGACCTGGTGTCCGCAGCTTGGTAGACCTGTTGCCCGTTTCATGGCTGGGTAGACCTGGTGTCCGCAGCAAGCCGTGAGTAGACCTGTTGCCCGTTTCATGGCTGGGTAGACCTGGTGTCCGCAGCATGCCCTGGGTAGACCTGGTGTCCGCAGCTTGGTAGACCTGTTGCCCGTTTCATGGCTGGGTAGACCTGGTGTCCGCAGCAAGCCGTGAGTAGACCTGTTGCCCGTTTCATGGCTGGGTAGACCTGGTGTCCGCAGCATGCCCTGGGTAGACCTGGTGTCCGCAGCTTGGTAGACCTGTTGCCCGTTTCATGGCTGGGTAGACCTGGTGTCCGCAGCAAGCCGTGGGTAGACCTGGTGTCCGGAGCTTGGTAGACCTGTTGCCCGATTCATGCCTGGGTAGACCTGTTGTCCGCAGCATTGAGTGGGTAGACCTGGTGTCCGCAGCATGCCCTGGGTAGACCTGGTGTCCGCAGCTTGGTAGACCTGTTGCCCGTTTCATGGCTGGGTAGACCTGGTGTCCGCAGCAAGCCGTGAGTAGACCTGTTGCCCGTTTCATGGCTGGGTAGACCTGGTGTCCGCAGCATGCCCTGGGTAGACCTGGTGTCCGCAGCTTGGTAGACCTGTTGCCCGTTTCATGGCTGGGTAGACCTGGTGTCCGCAGCAAGCCGTGGGTAGACCTGGTGTCCGGAGCTTGGTAGACCTGTTGCCCGATTCATGCCTGGGTAGACCTGTTGTCCGCAGCATTGAGTGGGTAGACCTGGTGTCCGCAGCATGCCCTGGGTAGACCTGGTGTCCGCAGCTTGGTAGACCTGTTGCCCGTTTCATGGCTGGGTAGACCTGGTGTCCGCAGCAAGCCGTGAGTAGACCTGTTGCCCGTTTCATGGCTGGGTAGACCTGGTGTCCGCAGCATGCCCTGGGTAGACCTGGTGTCCGCAGCTTGGTAGACCTGTTGCCCGTTTCATGGCTGGGTAGACCTGTTGTCCGCAGCAAGCCGTGGGTAGACCTGGTGTCCGGAGCTTGGTAGACCTGTTGCCCGATTCATGCCTGGGTAGACCTGTTGTCCGCAGCATTGAGTGGGTAGACCTGGTGTCCGCAGCATGCCCTGGGTAGACCTGTTGTCCGCAGCTTGGTAGACCTGTTGCCCGTTTCATGGCTGGGTAGACCTGTTGTCCGCAGCAAGCCGTGAGTAGACCTGTTGCCCGTTTCATGACTGGGTAGACCTGGTGTCCGCAGCATGCCCTGGGTAGACCTGGTGTCCGCAGCTTGGTAGACCTGTTGCCCGTTTCATGGCTGGGTAGACCTGGTGTCCGCAGCAAGCCGTGAGTAGACCTGTTGCCCGTTTCATGGCTGGGTAGACCTGGTGTCCGCAGCATGCCCTGGGTAGACCTGGTGTCCGCAGCTTGGTAGACCTGTTGCCCGTTTCATGGCTGGGTAGACCTGTTGTCCGCAGCAAGCCGTGGGTAGACCTGGTGTCCGCAGCTTGGTAGACCTGTTGCCCGATTCATGCCTGGGTAGACCTGTTGTCCGCAGCAAGCCGTGGGTAGACCTGGTGTCCGCAGCTTGGTAGACCTGTTGCCCGTTTCATGGCTGGGTAGACCTGGTGTCCGCAGCATTGAGTTGGTAGACCTGGTGTCCGCAGCAAGCCGTGGGTAGACCTGGTGTCCGCAGCTTGGTAGACCTGTTGCCCGTTTCATGGCTGGGTAGACCTGTTGTCCGCAGCATTGAGTTGGTAGACCTGTTGCCCGTTTCATGGCTGGGTAGACCTGGTGTCCGCAGCTTGGTAGACCTGTTGCCCGTTTCATGGCTGGGTAGACCTGGTGTCCGCAGCAAGCCGTGAGTAGACCTGGTGCCCGTTTCATGGCTGGGTAGACCTGGTGTCCGCAGCAAGCCGTGGGTAGACCTGGTGTCCGCAGCTTGGTAGACCTGTTGCCCGATTCATGGCTGGGTAGACCTGTTGTCCGCAGCAAGCCGTGGGTAGACCTGGTGTCCGCAGCATGCCCTGGGTAGACCTGGTGTCCGCAGCTTGGTAGACCTGTTGCCCGTTTCATGGCTGGGTAGACCTGGTGTCCGCAGCAAGCCGTGGGTAGACCTGGTGTCCGCAGCTTGGTAGACCTGTTGCCCGTTTCATGGCTGGGTAGACCTGTTGTCCGCAGCATTGAGTTGGTAGACCTGGTGTCCGCAGCAAGCCGTGGGTAGACCTGGTGTCCGCAGCATGCCCTGGGTAGACCTGGTGTCCGCAGCTTGGTAGACCTGTTGCCCGTTTCATGCCTGGGTAGACCTGTTGTCCGCAGCAAGCCGTGGGTAGACCTGGTGTCCGCAGCATGCCCTGGGTAGACCTGGTGTCCGCAGCTTGGTAGACCTGTTGCCCGTTTCATGGCTGGGTAGACCTGTTGTCCGCTGCAAGCCGTGAGTAGACCTGTTGCCCGTTTCATGGCTGGGTAGACCTGGTGTCCGCAGCATGCCCTGGGTAGACCTGGTGTCCGCAGCTGGGTAGACCTGTTGCCCGTTTCATGGCTGGGTAGACCTGGTGTCCGCAGCAAGCCGTGGGTAGACCTGGTGTCCGCAGCATGCCCTGGGTAGACCTGGTGTCCGCAGCTTGGTAGACCTGTTGCCCGTTTCATGGCTGGGTAGACCTGGTGTCCGCAGCAAGCCGTGAGTAGACCTGTTGCCCGTTTCATGGCTGGGTAGACCTGGTGTCCGCAGCATGCCCTGGGTAGACCTGGTGTCCGCAGCTTGGTAGACCTGTTGCCCGTTTCATGGCTGGGTAGACCTGGTGTCCGCAGCAAGCCGTGGGTAGACCTGGTGTCCGGAGCTTGGTAGACCTGTTGCCCGATTCATGCCTGGGTAGACCTGTTGTCCGCAGCATGCCCTGGGTAGACCTGGTGTCCGCAGCATGCCCTGGGTAGACCTGGTGTCCGCAGCTTGGTAGACCTGTTGCCCGTTTCATGGCTGGGTAGACCTGGTGTCCGCAGCAAGCCGTGAGTAGACCTGTTGCCCGTTTCATGGCTGGGTAGACCTGGTGTCCGCAGCATGCCCTGGGTAGACCTGGTGTCCGCAGCTTGGTAGACCTGTTGCCCGTTTCATGGCTGGGTAGACCTGGTGTCCGCAGCAAGCCGTGAGTAGACCTGTTGCCCGTTTCATGGCTGGGTAGACCTGGTGTCCGCAGCATGCCCTGGGTAGACCTGGTGTCCGCAGCTTGGTAGACCTGTTGCCCGTTTCATGGCTGGGTAGACCTGGTGTCCGCAGCAAGCCGTGGGTAGACCTGGTGTCCGGAGCTTGGTAGACCTGTTGCCCGATTCATGCCTGGGTAGACCTGTTGTCCGCAGCATTGAGTGGGTAGACCTGGTGTCCGCAGCATGCCCTGGGTAGACCTGGTGTCCGCAGCTTGGTAGACCTGTTGCCCGTTTCATGGCTGGGTAGACCTGGTGTCCGCAGCAAGCCGTGAGTAGACCTGTTGCCCGTTTCATGGCTGGGTAGACCTGTTGTCCGCAGCATGCCCTGGGTAGACCTGGTGTCCGCAGCTTGGTAGACCTGTTGCCCGTTTCATGGCTGGGTAGACCTGGTGTCCGCAGCAAGCCGTGGGTAGACCTGGTGTCCGCAGCATGCCCTGGGTAGACCTGGTGTCCGCAGCTTGGTAGACCTGTTGCCCGTTTCATGGCTGGGTAGACCTGGTGTCCGCAGCAAGCCGTGGGTAGACCTGGTGTCCGCAGCAAGCCGTGGGTAGACCTGGTGTCCGCAGCATGCCCTGGGTAGACCTGGTGTCCGCAGCTTGGTAGACCTGTTGCCCGTTTCATGGCTGGGTAGACCTGTTGTCCGCAGCAAGCCGTGGGTAGACCTGGTGTCCGCAGCATGCCCTGGGTAGACCTGGTGTCCGCAGCTTGGTAGACCTGTTGCCCTTTTCATGCCCTGGGTAGACCTGGTGTCCGCAGCTGGGTAGACCTGTTGTCCGCAGCAAGCCGTGGGTAGACCTGGTGTCCGCAGCATGCCCTGGGTAGACCTGGTGTCCGCAGCTTGGTAGACCTGTTGCCCGTTTCATGGCTGGGTAGACCTGTTGTCCGCAGCAAGCCGTCGGTAGACCTGTTGCCCGTTTCATGGCTGGTAGACCTGTTGTCCGCTGCCGGCCTGGAAGTACTCCAAGGGGTCGCTGTTTCTCGCTGCCTCCGGCTATGTCATCGTAGAAGGCGGCGTGCGCCACTGCGCCCCCTCGGTCACGTACATCGGTTCTCTTTCCGGCCTCCGCCGCTTCGGGCCCATCTGTCCGTATTATGGGAACGAGGTGACGGGCCGTATCCCCACAGGCTGTTGCCGTGCCTGTGTCCGTGGCGGAGAAGGGCGGACGCGCGTGCGGTCGCCAGGGCCAGAAGAACACCGCCGATGTCGGGGCGAGTCGCGTGGCTTCGTCCGGCTTCCCGTCTTACCCAGTTCGACTGGGACAGGTTAGCCCAGAGAGAGAGACCGATGCGATCCGAGAGCCGCTCCCCGGCCCAGGCGAGGCTGCGTGCTCAGTCGGGGGAGAAGCGAGAAAGCCCCCAGAGAGACCGATGCGATCCGAGAGCCGCTCCCCGGCCCAGGCCGAGGCTGCGTGTTCAGTCCGGGGGAGAAGCGAGAAAGCCCCCAGAGAGAGCGATGCGATCCGAGAGCCACCGCGCTCCCCCGGCCCAGGCGAGGCTGCGTTGTTCCAGGCGGGGGAGAAGCGAGAAAAAGGCCCAGAGAGAGGGCGAGAAAGCCGCGAGTGTGTCCCGCTCCGGCCCGGCTGCTGCCGGTTTCGTGACAACGGGGAGCCGGGCGCCCGCTCGCTCCCCCGGGGATGGTGGCGGGCGAGGCGGCGGCGCCTCGCCCCTTTTCTGCCCGGCCTTAAGCCGGGGCCCCGCCCGCTCGCCGGGTGCGGCATTTCTTCGGCTGTCGGTCCCGGTGCACGCTGGTGGCCGGCAGCCGGGGCTGGATTTCTGTGGGGCCGGCCCGGGGTTGTGTTGAGCCTGCCCGGGCTTTCCCTGGCCCCCCTCCCCGAGAGCCCCCCGGGCGTGGCTCGCTTGGCCGAGGTTGGCTGCGCCTCGTTTCCCGCTCCCGACCTGTGTTGCCAGAGTTGTGTCCGTATCGAAAGGGCAGCGGGGGACATGCAGTGGGGCGTGTGGCCTCGCCTCTCGGCTTCGCTTGCTTGCCTGCGAAGGGGGGCTCGGTGACGGGAGTGTCCGGCCCTGCCGTGTGTTGTTGAAGTCGTCCCCCTTCCTCGGCCCTAAGCCGGGGACCCGCGTGTAGCGGGCAGAATTTTTCCGGGGCGGCGGTCGGCCGCGGTGGCCGGCCGTGTCCCCCCCCCCAGGACGGACCCCGCAACCCAACAGAGAGCGAGCGAGCGAGTGAGCCCCCGAGAGTGTGTCGTGGGCGGGGCGGCGGCGCCTCGCCCTTTCTCGGTATCGGCCGGGCGCGATCGAGGCACCGTGCCGGGGCGGCCCGTGGTGTCTGGCCTGCCCCGGCTGCCGTGGTTGCCGTTGCCGGCGGGGGCTGGGTTTTGCGAGCGGCTCCGTTCTTTTTTATTAAAGCGTGCCGGTGTGCGGGGCAGTGTGGGGGTGCCCGCCCGGCCTCCGTTCTTTTTCTCTCGCGGCCCTAAGCCGCGGCACCGAGAAGCGCGCGCTGACGAAGGGTCACGGGCCGCCACCGAAGCGAAAGCGAAAGGCGAGAGAGAAGGGCTGGCTGTGTTGGCGAGTGAGAAAAGAGACCGTATGTCCGGTGGTTGGAGGGGTTTTACGGGAGGAGTTGAGAGGCGCGTTCTCGCCCCCACCCCTGGCTCGTGACCCCCGTGGCTAGCACGGGTCGTGCGACGCATGGCGTGCTTTTTTTTTTAGTTTTTTTTTTGGTGCGGTGGCTTGCCCTTCCCCCCGGCTTTTTTTCCGGGTGGGAAGCCGATCGCTGCGAGGCGGGCGAAAGCCGGTGGCCCGCGGCGTGGTCGGTGGCAGCTGCTCCGTTTTCCGTTGTCTTGCG
>NW_028276155.1:10317500-10337500 GCF_052056855.1 Sturnus vulgaris
GGCCGGCCTTTGGACGTGGCGGCCTAATGCTGGGTAGACCTGTTGCCCTCGGCCGGCAGTGTTACCGGCCGGCCTAATGCTGGGTAGACCTGTTGCCCTCGGCCGGCCTTTGTACCTGACGGCCGAATGCTGGGTAGACCTGTTGCCCTCTGCCGGCCGGCCTAATGCTGGTTAGACCTGTTGCCCTCGGCCGGCCTTTGGACGTGGCGGCCTAATGCTGGGTAGACCTGTTGCCCTCGGCCGGCAGTGTTACCGGCCGGCCTAATGCTGGGTAGACCTGTTGCCCTCGGCCGGCCTTTGTACCTGACGGCCGAATGCTGGGTAGACCTGTTGCCCTCGGCCGGCCTTTGTACGTGGCAGCCTAATGCTGGGTAGACCTGTTGCCCTCGGCCGGCCTTTGTACCTGACGGCCGAATGCTGGGTAGACCTGTTGCCCTCGGCCGGCCTTTGGACGTGGCGGCCGAATGCTGGGTAGACCTGTTGCCCTCGGCCGGCCTTTGGACGTGGCGGCCGAATGCTGGGTAGACCTGTTGCCCTCGGCCGGCCTTTGGACGTGGCGGCCGAATGCTGGGTAGACCTGTTGCCCTCGGCCGGCCTTTGGACGTGGCGGCCGAATGCTGGGTAGACCTGTTGCCCTCGGCCGGCCTTTGGACGTGGCGGCCGAATGCTGGGTAGACCTGTTGCCCTCGGCCGGCCTTTGGACGTGGCGGCCTAATGCTGGGTAGACCTGTTGCCCTCGGCCGGCCTTTGGACGTGGCGGCCTAATGCTGGGTAGACCTGTTGCCCTCGGCCGGCAGTGTTACCGGCCGGCCTAATGCTGGGTAGACCTGTTGCCCTCGGCCCGCCGTGTTACCGGCCAGCCGAATGCTGGGTAGACCTGTTGCCCTCGGCCGGCAGTGTTACCTGACGGCCGAATGCTGGGTAGACCTGTTGCCCTCTGCCGGCCGTCTTTCCGGCTGGCCTAATGCTGGGTAGACCTGTTGCCCTCGGCCGGCCCTGGTACCGGCCGGCATAATGCTGGGTAGACCTGTTGCCCTCGGCCGGTCTTTGTCTCTGGCCGCCCGCGGCGTGGTAGTCCTGTTACCGTCGGCCGGCCTTGCAGCCCGGCCGCCGCGCGATGGCGCCCCGTCTCTTCCATCGGACGCGCGGCCCCCTTGTCGTCTCTGCAGCGGCGAGCACGCCTTCGGCGGTCGGCCTGCACGTCCGGCATGACCGCGGGCACTGGCAGCCCAGCAGGCAGCCCTGCTCTCGCGTCTTCTTCCCCCCGGCGAAAGGCGGGGCGTGAAGGCGGGCGACTTTCGGTCCCAGCCGTGCCCAGGTGTCCCTGCCGGCTCCGTGCGCCAGCATCCACTGGCGAGCTCCGCCGGCCTCTTCCCCAGCCGCGGCCCCTGTCCGCTCCGCCGTCATGGTGCCGGCACCCCACTTCCCCAAGCGCTCCCCGACAGGAGCAGGCAGCGTTGTCGCGCCCCCTCCCCGTGCTCGAATGGACCGCGGCCCTGCTCCGGGCTTCATTTCTGCAGCGCGCTCGCTCGCTCGCTCGCTCGCGCGCTCCCTCCCTCCCCCCCCCCTCCCCCCTCCCCCCGGCCGCCCACCCGCCGCGCTGCCGCCCTGCCGCAGGCTTGAGCGGCGCCGGGGCGGAGGAGGAAGGAACGCCACCAAAGCAAAAGGCTCCGAGAAAGCTGAACAGAGAGCTTCTTTGACCAGGGACAGACGGCGCCAATCATCCCGCCGCCATCCCTGCTTGTGCACCAGGCTCTCCGCCTGCCGACCTCGGCATCAGCCTCCCGCCGCCGCCGTGTAAACTGCCCGGTGGGACCGTGGGCGGGGGCAGGAAGAGGCTGAAAGTGCTGCCAGGGAGGCTGATGGCGGAGGGCGGGGTCGCCCCCAACCGACAATGGGCAGGGCCCGAGGCAGTCTGAAAGCGCTGCCAGGGAGGCTGATGGCGGAGGGCGGGGTCGCCCCCAACCGACAATGGGCAGGGCACGAGACCGTCTGAAAGCGCTGCCAGGGAGGCTGAGGGCGGGGGGCGGGGCGCCCCCAACCGACAATGGGCAGGGCCCGAGGCAGTCTGAAAGCGCTGCCAGGGAGGCTGAGGGCGGGGGGCGGGGCGCCCCCAGCCGACAATGGGCAGGGGCCCGAGAGAGTCTGAAAGCGCTGCCAGGGAGGCTGACGGCGGGGGGCAGGGCGCCCCCAGCCGACAATGGGCAGGGGCGGGGAAAGTCTGAAAGCGCTGCATGGGAGGTTGATGGCGGAGGGCGGGCTCGCCCCCAGCGTTAATGGGTGGCTGCGGAAGACGGGGCAGGGACAGGGAGAGGGCAGGCGGCTTCGTGCCGGCCCCGGGCGCCTCGACAGCGAGCCCTCACGGCCCCCCAAACCCGCGCCGAGGCCCCAAGAGCTCTGCAGACCTTCCGCGGAAGAACCGGCCCGAAAGCGGCCACCCGCTTGCCGACGGCGGCGCCGGTCGCCTCGATGCAGCCGCCTCCGTGGGGCGGGAAGGGGCAGGGCGAGTTGTGCCAGGGCGCGGCGGCTTTGGGCCGAGTTTCGCTGCACGTACGTGCTTCCCCTGGCTGTGCTGCGGCCCGTGAGGTTCTGTTTTGTGGGGGGGGGGGGGCTCTGTAGGTAGGGTCTCTGGGGGACGGGGGAGGAGGCGTGGGGTAGGGAGGACGCCGTTTGGGGGGGTCAGTGTGTCAGCAGGGCGAGAACCGGGCACAGGCCCTCCGTCAGCTCGGCTGTGGGCCCAAAGGGATCACAAATAAGATTTGGCAAGAGTTTTGTTTTCCGGAAAAGATTTTCTTTCCGAGTAAATAGAAGAGGCAATCATTCAAAAAAGGCAAAGAGGAAATGAAACAAATCAAATCAAATCAAAACAAAACAAAACAAAACAAAACAAAACGAAATAAAATAAAATAATAAAATGAAATGAAAAGAAATGAAATGAAATGATGAAATAAAATGTTGTCGAAAATATGTCTTGGTCTTGAAATCGATTCTGCCGGGCGGGGCAAGGCTGCTGGAGCACTTGGGCTCCGGAGCGTTAAGAGGCTGTGGGGTTTCCCCGGCTCCGAGATGGTACAAGGATGCCTCGTCTACCCGGATCCGCGAAACGTGGCCCGTCCCGCGGCGGCCAGGTCGACGCGGCTCCGGGGCCGGTGGCGTGGGACCGCCGTCGCCGGCGAAGGCGCAGCGGCGGCGGCCGTGGCCGCGACGACCAGGTCTACACGACTCCGGGAAACTTGGCCGGTCCCGCGGCGGCCAGGTCTACTGGGCTCCGGGATGGGCGGCCGCCGTGGCCGCGGCGACCAGGTCTACCCGCCTCCGGGACCGGCGGCGTGGGTCCGCCGTCGAGGGCGAGGGCGCTGCGACGGCCGCGGCGACCGGGTCTACCTAGCTCCGGTGCGACCCGGGCTGCGTGCAGCATGGCGAAGGTAGACCTGTGGTCCGCATCACGGCGTGGGCAGACCTGGTGTCCGCAGCATGGAGCGGGTAGACATGTTGTCCGCCGCATGGAGTGGGTAGACCTGTTGTCCGCGTAATGGAGTAGTTAGACCTGGTGTCCGCAGCTTGGAGTGGGTAGACCTGTTGCCCGCAGCAAGCCGTGGGTAGACCTGTTGTCCGCAGCAAGCCGTGGGTAGACCTGGTGTCCGCAGCATGCCCTGGGTAGACCTGGTGTCCGCAGCTTGGTAGACCTGTTGCCCGTTTCATGGCTGGGTAGACCTGGTGTCCGCAGCAAGCCGTGGGTAGACCTGGTGTCCGCAGCTTGGTAGACCTGTTGCCCGATTCATGGCTGGGTAGACCTGTTGTCCGCAGCATTGAGTTGGTAGACCTGGTGTCCGCAGCATGCCCTGGGTAGACCTGGTGTCCGCAGCTTGGTAGACCTGTTGCCCGTTTCATGGCTGGGTAGACCTGTTGTCCGCAGCATTGAGTTGGTAGACCTGGTGTCCGCAGCATGCCCTGGGTAGACCTGGTGTCCGCAGCTTGGTAGACCTGTTGCCCGTTTCATGGCTGGGTAGACCTGGTGTCCGCAGCAAGCCGTGAGTAGACCTGTTGCCCGTTTCATGGCTGGGTAGACCTGGTGTCCGCAGCATGACCTGGGTAGACCTGGTGTCCGCAGCTTGGTAGACCTGTTGCCCGTTTCATGGCTGGGTAGACCTGGTGTCCGCAGCAAGCCGTGGGTAGACCTGGTGTCCGGAGCTTGGTAGACCTGTTGCCCGATTCATGCCTGGGTAGACCTGTTGTCCGCAGCATTGAGTGGGTAGACCTGGTGTCCGCAGCATGCCCTGGGTAGACCTGGTGTCCGCAGCTTGGTAGACCTGTTGCCCGTTTCATAGCTGGGTAGACCTGGTGTCCGCAGCTTGGTAGACCTGTTGCCCGTTTCATGGCTGGGTAGACCTGGTGTCCGCAGCAAGCCGTGAGTAGACCTGTTGCCCGTTTCATGGCTGGGTAGACCTGGTGTCCGCAGCATGCCCTGGGTAGACCTGGTGTCCGCAGCTTGGTAGACCTGTTGCCCGTTTCATGGCTGGGTAGACCTGTTGTCCGCAGCAAGCCGTGAGTAGACCTGTTGCCCGTTTCATGGCTGGGTAGACCTGTTGTCCGCAGCATGCCCTGGGTAGACCTGGTGTCCGCAGCTTGGTAGACCTGTTGCCCGTTTCATGGCTGGGTAGACCTGGTGTCCGCAGCAAGCCGTGGGTAGACCTGCTGCCCGTTTCATGGCTGGGTAGACCTGGTGTCCGCAGCAAGCCGTGGGTAGACCTGGTGTCCGCAGCTTGGTAGACCTGTTGCCCGTTTCATGGCTGGGTAGACCTGTTGTCCGCAGCATTGAGTTGGTAGACCTGGTGTCCGCTACATACCCTGGGTAGACCTGGTGTCCGCAGCTTGGTAGACCTGTTGCCCGTTTCATGGCTGGGTAGACCTGGTGTCCGCAGCATTGAGATGGTAGACCTGTTGCCCGTTTCATGGCTGGGTAGACCTGTTGTCCGCAGCTTGGTAGACCTGTTGCCCGATTCATGGCTGGGTAGACCTGGTGTCCGCAGCAAGCCGTGAGTAGACCTGTTGCCCGTTTCATGGCTGGGTAGACCTGGTGTCCGCAGCATGCCCTGGGTAGACCTGTTGTCCGCAGCTTGGTAGACCTGTTGCCCGTTTCATGGCTGGGTAGACCTGGTGTCCGCAGCAAGCCGTGAGTAGACCTGTTGCCCGTTTCATGGCTGGGTAGACCTGTTGTCCGCAGCATGCCCTGGGTAGACCTGGTGTCCGCAGCTTGGTAGACCTGTTGCCCGTTTCATGGCTGGGTAGACCTGGTGTCCGCAGCAAGCCGTGGGTAGACCTGGTGTCCGCAGCTTGGTAGACCTGTTGCCCGTTTCATGGCTGGGTAGACCTGTTGTCCGCAGCATTGAGTTGGTAGACCTGTTGCCCGTTTCATGGCTGGGTAGACCTGGTGTCCGCAGCTTGGTAGACCTGTTGCCCGTTTCATGGCTGGGTAGACCTGGTGTCCGCAGCAAGCCGTGGGTAGACCTGGTGTCCGGAGCTTGGTAGACCTGTTGCCCGATTCATGCCTGGGTAGACCTGTTGTCCGCAGCAAGCCGTGGGTAGACCTGGTGTCCGCAGCATGCCCTGGGTAGACCTGGTGTCCGCAGCTTGGTAGACCTGTTGCCCGATTCATGCCTGGGTAGACCTGTTGTCCGCAGCATTGAGTGGGTAGACCTGGTGTCCGCAGCATGCCCTGGGTAGACCTGGTGTCCGCAGCTTGGTAGACCTGTTGCCCGTTTCATGGCTGGGTAGACCTGTTGTCCGCAGCAAGCCGTGAGTAGACCTGTTGCCCGTTTCATGGCTGGGTAGACCTGGTGTCCGCAGCAAGCCGTGGGTAGACCTGGTGTCCGCAGCTTGGTAGACCTGTTGCCCGATTCATGGCTGGGTAGACCTGTTGTCCGCAGCATTGAGTTGGTAGACCTGGTGTCCGCAGCATGCCCTGGGTAGACCTGGTGTCCGCAGCTTGGTAGACCTGTTGCCCGTTTCATGGCTGGGTAGACCTGTTGTCCGCAGCATTGAGTTGGTAGACCTGGTGTCCGCAGCATGCCCTGGGTAGACCTGGTGTCCGCAGCTTGGTAGACCTGTTGCCCGTTTCATGGCTGGGTAGACCTGGTGTCCGCAGCAAGCCGTGAGTAGACCTGTTGCCCGTTTCATGGCTGGGTAGACCTGGTGTCCGCAGCATGACCTGGGTAGACCTGGTGTCCGCAGCTTGGTAGACCTGTTGCCCGTTTCATGGCTGGGTAGACCTGGTGTCCGCAGCAAGCCGTGGGTAGACCTGGTGTCCGGAGCTTGGTAGACCTGTTGCCCGATTCATGCCTGGGTAGACCTGTTGTCCGCAGCATTGAGTGGGTAGACCTGGTGTCCGCAGCATGCCCTGGGTAGACCTGGTGTCCGCAGCTTGGTAGACCTGTTGCCCGTTTCATAGCTGGGTAGACCTGGTGTCCGCAGCTTGGTAGACCTGTTGCCCGTTTCATGGCTGGGTAGACCTGGTGTCCGCAGCAAGCCGTGAGTAGACCTGTTGCCCGTTTCATGGCTGGGTAGACCTGGTGTCCGCAGCATGCCCTGGGTAGACCTGGTGTCCGCAGCTTGGTAGACCTGTTGCCCGTTTCATGGCTGGGTAGACCTGTTGTCCGCAGCAAGCCGTGAGTAGACCTGTTGCCCGTTTCATGGCTGGGTAGACCTGTTGTCCGCAGCATGCCCTGGGTAGACCTGGTGTCCGCAGCTTGGTAGACCTGTTGCCCGTTTCATGGCTGGGTAGACCTGGTGTCCGCAGCAAGCCGTGGGTAGACCTGCTGCCCGTTTCATGGCTGGGTAGACCTGGTGTCCGCAGCAAGCCGTGGGTAGACCTGGTGTCCGCAGCTTGGTAGACCTGTTGCCCGTTTCATGGCTGGGTAGACCTGTTGTCCGCAGCATTGAGTTGGTAGACCTGGTGTCCGCTACATACCCTGGGTAGACCTGGTGTCCGCAGCTTGGTAGACCTGTTGCCCGTTTCATGGCTGGGTAGACCTGGTGTCCGCAGCATTGAGATGGTAGACCTGTTGCCCGTTTCATGGCTGGGTAGACCTGTTGTCCGCAGCTTGGTAGACCTGTTGCCCGATTCATGGCTGGGTAGACCTGGTGTCCGCAGCAAGCCGTGAGTAGACCTGTTGCCCGTTTCATGGCTGGGTAGACCTGGTGTCCGCAGCATGCCCTGGGTAGACCTGTTGTCCGCAGCTTGGTAGACCTGTTGCCCGTTTCATGGCTGGGTAGACCTGGTGTCCGCAGCAAGCCGTGAGTAGACCTGTTGCCCGTTTCATGGCTGGGTAGACCTGTTGTCCGCAGCATGCCCTGGGTAGACCTGGTGTCCGCAGCTTGGTAGACCTGTTGCCCGTTTCATGGCTGGGTAGACCTGGTGTCCGCAGCAAGCCGTGGGTAGACCTGGTGTCCGCAGCTTGGTAGACCTGTTGCCCGTTTCATGGCTGGGTAGACCTGTTGTCCGCAGCATTGAGTTGGTAGACCTGTTGCCCGTTTCATGGCTGGGTAGACCTGGTGTCCGCAGCTTGGTAGACCTGTTGCCCGTTTCATGGCTGGGTAGACCTGGTGTCCGCAGCAAGCCGTGGGTAGACCTGGTGTCCGGAGCTTGGTAGACCTGTTGCCCGATTCATGCCTGGGTAGACCTGTTGTCCGCAGCAAGCCGTGGGTAGACCTGGTGTCCGCAGCATGCCCTGGGTAGACCTGGTGTCCGCAGCTTGGTAGACCTGTTGCCCGATTCATGCCTGGGTAGACCTGTTGTCCGCAGCATTGAGTGGGTAGACCTGGTGTCCGCAGCATGCCCTGGGTAGACCTGGTGTCCGCAGCTTGGTAGACCTGTTGCCCGTTTCATGGCTGGGTAGACCTGTTGTCCGCAGCAAGCCGTGAGTAGACCTGTTGCCCGTTTCATGGCTGGGTAGACCTGGTGTCCGCAGCATGCCCTGGGTAGACCTGGTGTCCGCAGCTTGGTAGACCTGTTGCCCGATTCATGGCTGGGTAGACCTGGTGTCCGCAGCATTGAGTTGGTAGACCTGGTGTCCGCAGCATGCCCTGGGTAGACCTGGTGTCCGCAGCTTGGTAGACCTGTTGCCCGTTTCATGGCTGGGTAGACCTGTTGTCCGCAGCATTGAGTTGGTAGACCTGGTGTCCGCAGCATGCCCTGGGTAGACCTGGTGTCCGCAGCTTGGTAGACCTGTTGCCCGTTTCATGGCTGGGTAGACCTGGTGTCCGCAGCATGCCCTGGGTAGACCTGGTGTCCGCAGCTTGGTAGACCTGTTGCCCGTTTCATGGCTGGGTAGACCTGTTGTCCGCAGCAAGCCGTGGGTAGACCTGGTGTCCGCAGCTTGGTAGACCTGTTGCCCGATTCATGGCTGGGTAGACCTGTTGTCCGCAGCATTGAGTTGGTAGACCTGGTGTCCGCAGCATGCCCTGGGTAGACCTGGTGTCCGCAGCTTGGTAGACCTGTTGCCCGTTTCATAGCTGGGTAGACCTGGTGTCCGCAGCTTGGTAGACCTGTTGCCCGTTTCATGGCTGGGTAGACCTGGTGTCCGCAGCAAGCCGTGAGTAGACCTGTTGCCCGTTTCATGGCTGGGTAGACCTGGTGTCCGCAGCATGCCCTGGGTAGACCTGGTGTCCGCAGCTTGGTAGACCTGTTGCCCGTTTCATGGCTGGGTAGACCTGTTGTCCGCAGCAAGCCGTGAGTAGACCTGTTGCCCGTTTCATGGCTGGGTAGACCTGTTGTCCGCAGCATGCCCTGGGTAGACCTGGTGTCCGCAGCTTGGTAGACCTGTTGCCCGTTTCATGGCTGGGTAGACCTGGTGTCCGCAGCAAGCCGTGGGTAGACCTGCTGCCCGTTTCATGGCTGGGTAGACCTGGTGTCCGCAGCAAGCCGTGGGTAGACCTGGTGTCCGCAGCTTGGTAGACCTGTTGCCCGTTTCATGGCTGGGTAGACCTGTTGTCCGCAGCATTGAGTTGGTAGACCTGGTGTCCGCTACATACCCTGGGTAGACCTGGTGTCCGCAGCTTGGTAGACCTGTTGCCCGTTTCATGGCTGGGTAGACCTGGTGTCCGCAGCATTGAGATGGTAGACCTGTTGCCCGTTTCATGGCTGGGTAGACCTGTTGTCCGCAGCTTGGTAGACCTGTTGCCCGATTCATGGCTGGGTAGACCTGGTGTCCGCAGCAAGCCGTGAGTAGACCTGTTGCCCGTTTCATGGCTGGGTAGACCTGGTGTCCGCAGCATGCCCTGGGTAGACCTGTTGTCCGCAGCTTGGTAGACCTGTTGCCCGTTTCATGGCTGGGTAGACCTGTTGTCCGCAGCAAGCCGTGAGTAGACCTGTTGCCCGTTTCATGGCTGGGTAGACCTGTTGTCCGCAGCATGCCCTGGGTAGACCTGGTGTCCGCAGCTTGGTAGACCTGTTGCCCGTTTCATGGCTGGGTAGACCTGGTGTCCGCAGCAAGCCGTGGGTAGACCTGGTGTCCGCAGCTTGGTAGACCTGTTGCCCGTTTCATGGCTGGGTAGACCTGTTGTCCGCAGCATTGAGTTGGTAGACCTGTTGCCCGTTTCATGGCTGGGTAGACCTGGTGTCCGCAGCTTGGTAGACCTGTTGCCCGTTTCATGGCTGGGTAGACCTGGTGTCCGCAGCAAGCCGTGGGTAGACCTGGTGTCCGGAGCTTGGTAGACCTGTTGCCCGATTCATGGCTGGGTAGACCTGTTGTCCGCAGCAAGCCGTGGGTAGACCTGGTGTCCGCAGCATGCCCTGGGTAGACCTGGTGTCCGCAGCTTGGTAGACCTGTTGCCCGATTCATGCCTGGGTAGACCTGTTGTCCGCAGCAAGCCGTGGGTAGACCTGGTGTCCGCAGCATGCCCTGGGTAGACCTGGTGTCCGCAGCTTGGTAGACCTGTTGCCCGTTTCATGGCTGGGTAGACCTGTTGTCCGCAGCAAGCCGTGAGTAGACCTGTTGCCCGTTTCATGGCTGGGTAGACCTGGTGTCCGCAGCATGCCCTGGGTAGACCTGGTGTCCGCAGCTTGGTAGACCTGTTGCCCGTTTCATGGCTGGGTAGACCTGGTGTCCGCAGCAAGCCGTGGGTAGACCTGGTGTCCGCAGCTTGGTAGACCTGTTGCCCGATTCATGGCTGGGTAGACCTGTTGTCCGCAGCATTGAGTTGGTAGACCTGGTGTCCGCAGCATGCCCTGGGTAGACCTGGTGTCCGCAGCTTGGTAGACCTGTTGCCCGTTTCATGGCTGGGTAGACCTGGTGTCCGCAGCAAGCCGTGAGTAGACCTGTTGCCCGTTTCATGGCTGGGTAGACCTGTTGTCCGCAGCATGCCCTGGGTAGACCTGGTGTCCGCAGCTTGGTAGACCTGTTGCCCGTTTCATGGCTGGGTAGACTTGTTGTCCGCAGCAAGCCGTGGGTAGACCTGGTGTCCGCAGCATGCCCTGGGTAGACCTGGTGTCCGCAGCTTGGTAGACCTGTTGCCCGTTTCATGGCTGGGTAGACCTGGTGTCCGCAGCAAGCCGTGGGTAGACCTGGTGTCCGCAGCATGCCCTGGGTAGACCTGGTGTCCGCAGCTTGGTAGACCTGTTGCCCGTTTCATGGCTGGGTAGACCTGGTGTCCGCAGCAAGCCGTGAGTAGACCTGTTGCCCGTTTCATGGCTGGGTAGACCTGTTGTCCGCAGCATGCCCTGGGTAGACCTGTTGTCCGCAGCTTGGTAGACCTGTTGCCCGTTTCATGGCTGGGTAGACCTGGTGTCCGCAGCAAGCCGTGAGTAGACCTGTTGCCCGTTTCATGGCTGGGTAGACCTGGTGTCCGCAGCAAGCCGTGAGTAGACCTGGTGTCCGCAGCTTGGTAGACCTGTTGCCCGTTTCATGGCTGGGTAGACCTGGTGTCCGCAGCAAGACGTGAGTAGACCTGTTGCCCGTTTCATGGCTGGGTAGACCTGGTGTCCGCAGCATGCCCTGGGTAGACCTGGTGTCCGCAGCTTGGTAGACCTGTTGCCCGTTTCATGGCTGGGTAGACCTGGTGTCCGCAGCAAGCCGTGAGTAGACCTGTTGCCCGTTTCATGGCTGGGTAGACCTGGTGTCCGCAGCATGCCCTGGGTAGACCTGGTGTCCGCAGCTTGGTAGACCTGTTGCCCGTTTCATGGCTGGGTAGACCTGGTGTCCGCAGCATGCCCTGGGTAGACCTGGTGTCCGCAGCTTGGTAGACCTGTTGCCCGATTCATGCCTGGGTAGACCTGTTGTCCGCAGCATGCCCTGGGTAGACCTGGTGTCCGCAGCATGCCCTGGGTAGACCTGGTGTCCGCAGCTTGGTAGACCTGTTGCCCGTTTCATGGCTGGGTAGACCTGGTGTCCGCAGCAAGCCGTGAGTAGACCTGTTGCCCGTTTCATGGCTGGGTAGACCTGGTGTCCGCAGCATGCCCTGGGTAGACCTGGTGTCCGCAGCTTGGTAGACCTGTTGCCCGTTTCATGGCTGGGTAGACCTGGTGTCCGCAGCAAGCCGTGAGTAGACCTGTTGCCCGTTTCATGGCTGGGTAGACCTGGTGTCCGCAGCATGCCCTGGGTAGACCTGGTGTCCGCAGCTTGGTAGACCTGTTGCCCGTTTCATCGCTGGGTAGACCTGGTGTCCGCAGCAAGCCGTGGGTAGACCTGGTGTCCGGAGCTTGGTAGACCTGTTGCCCGATTCATGCCTGGGTAGACCTGTTGTCCGCAGCATGCCCTGGGTAGACCTGGTGTCCGCAGCATGCCCTGGGTAGACCTGGTGTCCGCAGCTTGGTAGACCTGTTGCCCGTTTCATGGCTGGGTAGACCTGGTGTCCGCAGCATGCCCTGGGTAGACCTGGTGTCCGCAGCTTGGTAGACCTGTTGCCCGTTTCATGGCTGGGTAGACCTGGTGTCCGCAGCAAGCCGTGGGTAGACCTGGTGTCCGGAGCTTGGTAGACCTGTTGCCCGATTCATGCCTGGGTAGACCTGTTGTCCGCAGCATTGAGTGGGTAGACCTGGTGTCCGCAGCATGCCCTGGGTAGACCTGGTGTCCGCAGCTTGGTAGACCTGTTGCCCGTTTCATGGCTTGGTAGACCTGTTGTCCGCAGCAAGCCGTGAGTAGACCTGTTGCCCGTTTCATGGCTGGGTAGACCTGTTGTCCGCAGCATGCCCTGGGTAGACCTGGTGTCCGCAGCTTGGTAGACCTGTTGCCCGTTTCATGGCTGGGTAGACCTGTTGTCCGCAGCAAGCCGTGGGTAGACCTGGTGTCCGCAGCATGCCCTGGGTAGACCTGGTGTCCGCAGCTTGGTAGACCTGTTGCCCGTTTCATGGCTGGGTAGACCTGGTGTCCGCAGCAAGCCGTGGGTAGACCTGGTGTCCGCAGCATGCCCTGGGTAGACCTGGTGTCCGCAGCTTGGTAGACCTGTTGCCCGTTTCATGGCTGGGTAGACCTGGTGTCCGCAGCAAGCCGTGAGTAGACCTGTTGCCCGTTTCATGGCTGGGTAGACCTGTTGTCCGCAGCATGCCCTGGGTAGACCTGTTGTCCGCAGCTTGGTAGACCTGTTGCCCGTTTCATGGCTGGGTAGACCTGGTGTCCGCAGCAAGCCGTGAGTAGACCTGTTGCCCGTTTCATGGCTGGGTAGACCTGGTGTCCGCAGCAAGCCGTGAGTAGACCTGGTGTCCGCAGCTTGGTAGACCTGTTGCCCGTTTCATGGCTGGGTAGACCTGGTGTCCGCAGCAAGACGTGAGTAGACCTGTTGCCCGTTTCATGGCTGGGTAGACCTGGTGTCCGCAGCATGCCCTGGGTAGACCTGGTGTCCGCAGCTTGGTAGACCTGTTGCCCGTTTCATGGCTGGGTAGACCTGGTGTCCGCAGCATGCCCTGGGTAGACCTGTTGTCCGCAGCTTGGTAGACCTGTTGCCCGTTTCATGGCTGGGTAGACCTGGTGTCCGCAGCATGCCCTGGGTAGACCTGGTGTCCGCAGCTTGGTAGACCTGTTGCCCGATTCATGCCTGGGTAGACCTGTTGTCCGCAGCATGCCCTGGGTAGACCTGGTGTCCGCAGCATGCCCTGGGTAGACCTGGTGTCCGCAGCTTGGTAGACCTGTTGCCCGTTTCATGGCTGGGTAGACCTGGTGTCCGCAGCAAGCCGTGAGTAGACCTGTTGCCCGTTTCATGGCTGGGTAGACCTGGTGTCCGCAGCATGCCCTGGGTAGACCTGGTGTCCGCAGCTTGGTAGACCTGTTGCCCGTTTCATGGCTGGGTAGACCTGGTGTCCGCAGCAAGCCGTGAGTAGACCTGTTGCCCGTTTCATGGCTGGGTAGACCTGGTGTCCGCAGCATGCCCTGGGTAGACCTGGTGTCCGCAGCTTGGTAGACCTGTTGCCCGTTTCATGGCTGGGTAGACCTGGTGTCCGCAGCAAGCCGTGGGTAGACCTGGTGTCCGGAGCTTGGTAGACCTGTTGCCCGATTCATGCCTGGGTAGACCTGTTGTCCGCAGCATGCCCTGGGTAGACCTGGTGTCCGCAGCATGCCCTGGGTAGACCTGGTGTCCGCAGCTTGGTAGACCTGTTGCCCGTTTCATGGCTGGGTAGACCTGGTGTCCGCAGCAAGCCGTGAGTAGACCTGTTGCCCGTTTCATGGCTGGGTAGACCTGGTGTCCGCAGCATGCCCTGGGTAGACCTGGTGTCCGCAGCTTGGTAGACCTGTTGCCCGTTTCATGGCTGGGTAGACCTGGTGTCCGCAGCAAGCCGTGAGTAGACCTGTTGCCCGTTTCATGGCTGGGTAGACCTGGTGTCCGCAGCATGCCCTGGGTAGACCTGGTGTCCGCAGCTTGGTAGACCTGTTGCCCGTTTCATGGCTGGGTAGACCTGGTGTCCGCAGCAAGCCGTGGGTAGACCTGGTGTCCGGAGCTTGGTAGACCTGTTGCCCGATTCATGCCTGGGTAGACCTGTTGTCCGCAGCATTGAGTGGGTAGACCTGGTGTCCGCAGCATGCCCTGGGTAGACCTGGTGTCCGCAGCTTGGTAGACCTGTTGCCCGTTTCATGGCTGGGTAGACCTGGTGTCCGCAGCAAGCCGTGAGTAGACCTGTTGCCCGTTTCATGGCTGGGTAGACCTGGTGTCCGCAGCATGCCCTGGGTAGACCTGGTGTCCGCAGCTTGGTAGACCTGTTGCCCGTTTCATGGCTGGGTAGACCTGGTGTCCGCAGCAAGCCGTGGGTAGACCTGGTGTCCGGAGCTTGGTAGACCTGTTGCCCGATTCATGCCTGGGTAGACCTGTTGTCCGCAGCATTGAGTGGGTAGACCTGGTGTCCGCAGCATGCCCTGGGTAGACCTGGTGTCCGCAGCTTGGTAGACCTGTTGCCCGTTTCATGGCTGGGTAGACCTGGTGTCCGCAGCAAGCCGTGAGTAGACCTGTTGCCCGTTTCATGGCTGGGTAGACCTGGTGTCCGCAGCATGCCCTGGGTAGACCTGGTGTCCGCAGCTTGGTAGACCTGTTGCCCGTTTCATGGCTGGGTAGACCTGTTGTCCGCAGCAAGCCGTGGGTAGACCTGGTGTCCGGAGCTTGGTAGACCTGTTGCCCGATTCATGCCTGGGTAGACCTGTTGTCCGCAGCATTGAGTGGGTAGACCTGGTGTCCGCAGCATGCCCTGGGTAGACCTGTTGTCCGCAGCTTGGTAGACCTGTTGCCCGTTTCATGGCTGGGTAGACCTGTTGTCCGCAGCAAGCCGTGAGTAGACCTGTTGCCCGTTTCATGACTGGGTAGACCTGGTGTCCGCAGCATGCCCTGGGTAGACCTGGTGTCCGCAGCTTGGTAGACCTGTTGCCCGTTTCATGGCTGGGTAGACCTGGTGTCCGCAGCAAGCCGTGAGTAGACCTGTTGCCCGTTTCATGGCTGGGTAGACCTGGTGTCCGCAGCATGCCCTGGGTAGACCTGGTGTCCGCAGCTTGGTAGACCTGTTGCCCGTTTCATGGCTGGGTAGACCTGTTGTCCGCAGCAAGCCGTGGGTAGACCTGGTGTCCGCAGCTTGGTAGACCTGTTGCCCGATTCATGCCTGGGTAGACCTGTTGTCCGCAGCAAGCCGTGGGTAGACCTGGTGTCCGCAGCTTGGTAGACCTGTTGCCCGTTTCATGGCTGGGTAGACCTGGTGTCCGCAGCATTGAGTTGGTAGACCTGGTGTCCGCAGCAAGCCGTGGGTAGACCTGGTGTCCGCAGCTTGGTAGACCTGTTGCCCGTTTCATGGCTGGGTAGACCTGTTGTCCGCAGCATTGAGTTGGTAGACCTGTTGCCCGTTTCATGGCTGGGTAGACCTGGTGTCCGCAGCTTGGTAGACCTGTTGCCCGTTTCATGGCTGGGTAGACCTGGTGTCCGCAGCAAGCCGTGAGTAGACCTGGTGCCCGTTTCATGGCTGGGTAGACCTGGTGTCCGCAGCAAGCCGTGGGTAGACCTGGTGTCCGCAGCTTGGTAGACCTGTTGCCCGATTCATGGCTGGGTAGACCTGTTGTCCGCAGCAAGCCGTGGGTAGACCTGGTGTCCGCAGCATGCCCTGGGTAGACCTGGTGTCCGCAGCTTGGTAGACCTGTTGCCCGTTTCATGGCTGGGTAGACCTGGTGTCCGCAGCAAGCCGTGGGTAGACCTGGTGTCCGCAGCTTGGTAGACCTGTTGCCCGTTTCATGGCTGGGTAGACCTGTTGTCCGCAGCATTGAGTTGGTAGACCTGGTGTCCGCAGCAAGCCGTGGGTAGACCTGGTGTCCGCAGCATGCCCTGGGTAGACCTGGTGTCCGCAGCTTGGTAGACCTGTTGCCCGTTTCATGCCTGGGTAGACCTGTTGTCCGCAGCAAGCCGTGGGTAGACCTGGTGTCCGCAGCATGCCCTGGGTAGACCTGGTGTCCGCAGCTTGGTAGACCTGTTGCCCGTTTCATGGCTGGGTAGACCTGTTGTCCGCTGCAAGCCGTGAGTAGACCTGTTGCCCGTTTCATGGCTGGGTAGACCTGGTGTCCGCAGCATGCCCTGGGTAGACCTGGTGTCCGCAGCTGGGTAGACCTGTTGCCCGTTTCATGGCTGGGTAGACCTGGTGTCCGCAGCAAGCCGTGGGTAGACCTGGTGTCCGCAGCATGCCCTGGGTAGACCTGGTGTCCGCAGCTTGGTAGACCTGTTGCCCGTTTCATGGCTGGGTAGACCTGGTGTCCGCAGCAAGCCGTGAGTAGACCTGTTGCCCGTTTCATGGCTGGGTAGACCTGGTGTCCGCAGCATGCCCTGGGTAGACCTGGTGTCCGCAGCTTGGTAGACCTGTTGCCCGTTTCATGGCTGGGTAGACCTGGTGTCCGCAGCAAGCCGTGGGTAGACCTGGTGTCCGGAGCTTGGTAGACCTGTTGCCCGATTCATGCCTGGGTAGACCTGTTGTCCGCAGCATGCCCTGGGTAGACCTGGTGTCCGCAGCATGCCCTGGGTAGACCTGGTGTCCGCAGCTTGGTAGACCTGTTGCCCGTTTCATGGCTGGGTAGACCTGGTGTCCGCAGCAAGCCGTGAGTAGACCTGTTGCCCGTTTCATGGCTGGGTAGACCTGGTGTCCGCAGCATGCCCTGGGTAGACCTGGTGTCCGCAGCTTGGTAGACCTGTTGCCCGTTTCATGGCTGGGTAGACCTGGTGTCCGCAGCAAGCCGTGAGTAGACCTGTTGCCCGTTTCATGGCTGGGTAGACCTGGTGTCCGCAGCATGCCCTGGGTAGACCTGGTGTCCGCAGCTTGGTAGACCTGTTGCCCGTTTCATGGCTGGGTAGACCTGGTGTCCGCAGCAAGCCGTGGGTAGACCTGGTGTCCGGAGCTTGGTAGACCTGTTGCCCGATTCATGCCTGGGTAGACCTGTTGTCCGCAGCATTGAGTGGGTAGACCTGGTGTCCGCAGCATGCCCTGGGTAGACCTGGTGTCCGCAGCTTGGTAGACCTGTTGCCCGTTTCATGGCTGGGTAGACCTGGTGTCCGCAGCAAGCCGTGAGTAGACCTGTTGCCCGTTTCATGGCTGGGTAGACCTGTTGTCCGCAGCATGCCCTGGGTAGACCTGGTGTCCGCAGCTTGGTAGACCTGTTGCCCGTTTCATGGCTGGGTAGACCTGGTGTCCGCAGCAAGCCGTGGGTAGACCTGGTGTCCGCAGCATGCCCTGGGTAGACCTGGTGTCCGCAGCTTGGTAGACCTGTTGCCCGTTTCATGGCTGGGTAGACCTGGTGTCCGCAGCAAGCCGTGGGTAGACCTGGTGTCCGCAGCAAGCCGTGGGTAGACCTGGTGTCCGCAGCATGCCCTGGGTAGACCTGGTGTCCGCAGCTTGGTAGACCTGTTGCCCGTTTCATGGCTGGGTAGACCTGTTGTCCGCAGCAAGCCGTGGGTAGACCTGGTGTCCGCAGCATGCCCTGGGTAGACCTGGTGTCCGCAGCTTGGTAGACCTGTTGCCCTTTTCATGCCCTGGGTAGACCTGGTGTCCGCAGCTGGGTAGACCTGTTGTCCGCAGCAAGCCGTGGGTAGACCTGGTGTCCGCAGCATGCCCTGGGTAGACCTGGTGTCCGCAGCTTGGTAGACCTGTTGCCCGTTTCATGGCTGGGTAGACCTGTTGTCCGCAGCAAGCCGTCGGTAGACCTGTTGCCCGTTTCATGGCTGGTAGACCTGTTGTCCGCTGCCGGCCTGGAAGTACTCCAAGGGGTCGCTGTTTCTCGCTGCCTCCGGCTATGTCATCGTAGAAGGCGGCGTGCGCCACTGCGCCCCCTCGGTCACGTACATCGGTTCTCTTTCCGGCCTCCGCCGCTTCGGGCCCATCTGTCCGTATTATGGGAACGAGGTGACGGGCCGTATCCCCACAGGCTGTTGCCGTGCCTGTGTCCGTGGCGGAGAAGGGCGGACGCGCGTGCGGTCGCCAGGGCCAGAAGAACACCGCCGATGTCGGGGCGAGTCGCGTGGCTTCGTCCGGCTTCCCGTCTTACCCAGTTCGACTGGGACAGGTTAGCCCAGAGAGAGAGACCGATGCGATCCGAGAGCCGCTCCCCGGCCCAGGCGAGGCTGCGTGCTCAGTCGGGGGAGAAGCGAGAAAGCCCCCAGAGAGACCGATGCGATCCGAGAGCCGCTCCCCGGCCCAGGCCGAGGCTGCGTGTTCAGTCCGGGGGAGAAGCGAGAAAGCCCCCAGAGAGAGCGATGCGATCCGAGAGCCACCGCGCTCCCCCGGCCCAGGCGAGGCTGCGTTGTTCCAGGCGGGGGAGAAGCGAGAAAAAGGCCCAGAGAGAGGGCGAGAAAGCCGCGAGTGTGTCCCGCTCCGGCCCGGCTGCTGCCGGTTTCGTGACAACGGGGAGCCGGGCGCCCGCTCGCTCCCCCGGGGATGGTGGCGGGCGAGGCGGCGGCGCCTCGCCCCTTTTCTGCCCGGCCTTAAGCCGGGGCCCCGCCCGCTCGCCGGGTGCGGCATTTCTTCGGCTGTCGGTCCCGGTGCACGCTGGTGGCCGGCAGCCGGGGCTGGATTTCTGTGGGGCCGGCCCGGGGTTGTGTTGAGCCTGCCCGGGCTTTCCCTGGCCCCCCTCCCCGAGAGCCCCCCGGGCGTGGCTCGCTTGGCCGAGGTTGGCTGCGCCTCGTTTCCCGCTCCCGACCTGTGTTGCCAGAGTTGTGTCCGTATCGAAAGGGCAGCGGGGGACATGCAGTGGGGCGTGTGGCCTCGCCTCTCGGCTTCGCTTGCTTGCCTGCGAAGGGGGGCTCGGTGACGGGAGTGTCCGGCCCTGCCGTGTGTTGTTGAAGTCGTCCCCCTTCCTCGGCCCTAAGCCGGGGACCCGCGTGTAGCGGGCAGAATTTTTCCGGGGCGGCGGTCGGCCGCGGTGGCCGGCCGTGTCCCCCCCCCCAGGACGGACCCCGCAACCCAACAGAGAGCGAGCGAGCGAGTGAGCCCCCGAGAGTGTGTCGTGGGCGGGGCGGCGGCGCCTCGCCCTTTCTCGGTATCGGCCGGGCGCGATCGAGGCACCGTGCCGGGGCGGCCCGTGGTGTCTGGCCTGCCCCGGCTGCCGTGGTTGCCGTTGCCGGCGGGGGCTGGGTTTTGCGAGCGGCTCCGTTCTTTTTTATTAAAGCGTGCCGGTGTGCGGGGCAGTGTGGGGGTGCCCGCCCGGCCTCCGTTCTTTTTCTCTCGCGGCCCTAAGCCGCGGCACCGAGAAGCGCGCGCTGACGGAGGGTCACGGGCCGCCACCGAAGCGAAAGCGAAAGGCGAGAGAGAAGGGCTGGCTGTGTTGGCGAGTGAGAAAAGAGACCGTATGTCCGGTGGTTGGAGGGGTTTTACGGGAGGAGTTGAGAGGCGCGTTCTCGCCCCCACCCCTGGCTCGTGACCCCCGTGGCTAGCACGGGTCGTGCGACGCATGGCGTGCTTTTTTTTTTAGTTTTTTTTTTGGTGCGGTGGCTTGCCCTTCCCCCCGGCTTTTTTTCCGGGTGGGAAGCCGATCGCTGCGAGGCGGGCGAAAGCCGGTGGCCCGCGGCGTGGTCGGTGGCAGCTGCTCCGTTTTCCGTTGTCTTGCGGCCCGCGGGCGGGTGGCGGCACCCCCCGCTCTCTTCCTCTGCTGCGTGATCGATCCCGAAGGTTGCAAGCGGCCCGCCGGCGTCGGGGGCCTAGGGAGCGTCGGGGAGGCTCGGCGGCGCCAAGGGAGGGCCTCTCGGGGACGTGTCCCGCTCGCACGCATGTTGGAGCCCTGCTCCGTTGCCGTTGTCCCAGGAACCCGCGGCCGCGGGGGCTCCCCGTTGCCCCGCGGCTGCTTTTCTTTCTGTCCCCGTCCGATCGATGAGGCTTTTCGGGTCGCGTCGGAAAGGGCCCCCGGCGGGCCGGCTCCTCCGGGCGAAGTCTCGGTGGTGTCCGGTCCCTCGAGCAGGGCGGTCTCCTGTCCAATTCGCTTCCCGTCGCAGGCGAGGTGTCGCTCCTTCCGCTTGCCGGGGAAGGAACATCTTTACCGTCCCAGGCTGTGTGATGGCCGCGTGGCCCCGTGAGC
>NW_028276155.1:10350000-10370410 GCF_052056855.1 Sturnus vulgaris
GTGGCGGCCTAATGCTGGGTAGACCTGTTGCCCTCGGCCGGCCTTTGGACGTGGCGGCCGAATGCTGGGTAGACCTGTTGCCCTCTGCCGGCCGGCCTAATGCTGGGTAGACCTGTTGCCCTCGGCCGGCCTTTGGATGTGGCGGCCTAATGCTGGGTAGACCTGTTGCCCTCGGCCGGCCTTTGGACGTGGCGGCCTAATGCTGGGTAGACCTGTTGCCCTCGGCCGGCCTTTGGACGTGGCGGCCTAATGCTGGGTAGACCTGTTGCCCTCGGCCGGCCTTTGTACCTGACGGCCGAATGCTGGGTAGACCTGTTGCCCTCGGCCGGCCGGCCTAATGCTGGGTAGACCTGTTGCCCTCGGCCGGCCTTTGGACGTGGCGGCCTAATGCTGGGTAGACCTGTTGCCCTCGGCCGGCCTTTGGACGTGGCGGCCTAATGCTGGGTAGACCTGTTGCCCTCGGCCGGCCTTTGGACGTGGCGGCCGAATGCTGGGTAGACCTGTTGCCCTCGGCCGGCCTTTGTACCTGACGGCCGAATGCTGGGTAGACCTGTTGCCCTCGGCCGGCCGGCCTAATGCTGGGTAGACCTGTTGCCCTCGGCCGGCCTTTGGACGTGGCGGCCTAATGCTGAGTAGACCTGTTGCCCTCTGCCGGCCGTGTTACCGGCCGGCCTAATGCTGGGTAGACCTGTTGCCCTCGGCCGGCCTTTGGACGTGGCGGCCTAATGCTGGGTAGACCTGTTGCCCTCGGCCGGCCTTTGTACCTGACGGCCGAATGCTGGGTAGACCTGTTGCCCTCTGCCGGCCGGCCTAATGCTGGGTAGACCTGTTGCCCTCGGCCGGCCTTTGGATGTGGCGGCCTAATGCTGGGTAGACCTGTTGCCCTCGGCCGGCCTTTGGACGTGGCGGCCTAATGCTGGGTAGACCTGTTGCCCTCGGCCGGCCTTTGGACGTGGCGGCCTAATGCTGGGTAGACCTGTTGCCCTCGGCCGGCCTTTGTACCTGACGGCCGAATGCTGGGTAGACCTGTTGCCCTCGGCCGGCCGGCCTAATGCTGGGTAGACCTGTTGCCCTCGGCCGGCCTTTGGACGTGGCGGCCTAATGCTGGGTAGACCTGTTGCCCTCGGCCGGCCTTTGGACGTGGCGGCCGAATGCTGGGTAGACCTGTTGCCCTCTGCCGGCCGGCCTAATGCTGGGTAGACCTGTTGCCCTCGGCCGGCCTTTGGATGTGGCGGCCTAATGCTGGGTAGACCTGTTGCCCTCGGCCGGCCTTTGGACGTGGCGGCCTAATGCTGGGTAGACCTGTTGCCCTCGGCCGGCCTTTGGACGTGGCGGCCTAATGCTGGGTAGACCTGTTGCCCTCGGCCGGCCTTTGTACCTGACGGCCGAATGCTGGGTAGACCTGTTGCCCTCGGCCGGCCGGCCTAATGCTGGGTAGACCTGTTGCCCTCGGCCGGCCTTTGGACGTGGCGGCCTAATGCTGGGTAGACCTGTTGCCCTCGGCCGGCCTTTGGACGTGGCGGCCTAATGCTGGGTAGACCTGTTGCCCTCGGCCGGCCTTTGGACGTGGCGGCCGAATGCTGGGTAGACCTGTTGCCCTCGGCCGGCCTTTGTACCTGACGGCCGAATGCTGGGTAGACCTGTTGCCCTCGGCCGGCCTTTGGACGTGGCGGCCTAATGCTGGGTAGACCTGTTGCCCTCGGCCGGCAGTGTTACCGGCCGGCCTAATGCTGGGTAGACCTGTTGCCCTCGGCCGGCCTTTGTACCTGACGGCCGAATGCTGGGTAGACCTGTTGCCCTCTGCCGGCCGGCCTAATGCTGGTTAGACCTGTTGCCCTCGGCCGGCCTTTGGACGTGGCGGCCTAATGCTGGGTAGACCTGTTGCCCTCGGCCGGCAGTGTTACCGGCCGGCCTAATGCTGGGTAGACCTGTTGCCCTCGGCCGGCCTTTGTACCTGACGGCCGAATGCTGGGTAGACCTGTTGCCCTCGGCCGGCCTTTGTACGTGGCAGCCTAATGCTGGGTAGACCTGTTGCCCTCGGCCGGCCTTTGTACCTGACGGCCGAATGCTGGGTAGACCTGTTGCCCTCGGCCGGCCTTTGGACGTGGCGGCCGAATGCTGGGTAGACCTGTTGCCCTCGGCCGGCCTTTGGACGTGGCGGCCGAATGCTGGGTAGACCTGTTGCCCTCGGCCGGCCTTTGGACGTGGCGGCCGAATGCTGGGTAGACCTGTTGCCCTCGGCCGGCCTTTGGACGTGGCGGCCGAATGCTGGGTAGACCTGTTGCCCTCGGCCGGCCTTTGGACGTGGCGGCCGAATGCTGGGTAGACCTGTTGCCCTCGGCCGGCCTTTGGACGTGGCGGCCTAATGCTGGGTAGACCTGTTGCCCTCGGCCGGCCTTTGGACGTGGCGGCCTAATGCTGGGTAGACCTGTTGCCCTCGGCCGGCAGTGTTACCGGCCGGCCTAATGCTGGGTAGACCTGTTGCCCTCGGCCCGCCGTGTTACCGGCCAGCCGAATGCTGGGTAGACCTGTTGCCCTCGGCCGGCAGTGTTACCTGACGGCCGAATGCTGGGTAGACCTGTTGCCCTCTGCCGGCCGTCTTTCCGGCTGGCCTAATGCTGGGTAGACCTGTTGCCCTCGGCCGGCCCTGGTACCGGCCGGCATAATGCTGGGTAGACCTGTTGCCCTCGGCCGGTCTTTGTCTCTGGCCGCCCGCGGCGTGGTAGTCCTGTTACCGTCGGCCGGCCTTGCAGCCCGGCCGCCGCGCGATGGCGCCCCGTCTCTTCCATCGGACGCGCGGCCCCCTTGTCGTCTCTGCAGCGGCGAGCACGCCTTCGGCGGTCGGCCTGCACGTCCGGCATGACCGCGGGCACTGGCAGCCCAGCAGGCAGCCCTGCTCTCGCGTCTTCTTCCCCCCGGCGAAAGGCGGGGCGTGAAGGCGGGCGACTTTCGGTCCCAGCCGTGCCCAGGTGTCCCTGCCGGCTCCGTGCGCCAGCATCCACTGGCGAGCTCCGCCGGCCTCTTCCCCAGCCGCGGCCCCTGTCCGCTCCGCCGTCATGGTGCCGGCACCCCACTTCCCCAAGCGCTCCCCGACAGGAGCAGGCAGCGTTGTCGCGCCCCCTCCCCGTGCTCGAATGGACCGCGGCCCTGCTCCGGGCTTCATTTCTGCAGCGCGCTCGCTCGCTCGCTCGCTCGCGCGCTCCCTCCCTCCCCCCCCCCTCCCCCCTCCCCCCGGCCGCCCACCCGCCGCGCTGCCGCCCTGCCGCAGGCTTGAGCGGCGCCGGGGCGGAGGAGGAAGGAACGCCACCAAAGCAAAAGGCTCCGAGAAAGCTGAACAGAGAGCTTCTTTGACCAGGGACAGACGGCGCCAATCATCCCGCCGCCATCCCTGCTTGTGCACCAGGCTCTCCGCCTGCCGACCTCGGCATCAGCCTCCCGCCGCCGCCGTGTAAACTGCCCGGTGGGACCGTGGGCGGGGGCAGGAAGAGGCTGAAAGTGCTGCCAGGGAGGCTGATGGCGGAGGGCGGGGTCGCCCCCAACCGACAATGGGCAGGGCCCGAGGCAGTCTGAAAGCGCTGCCAGGGAGGCTGATGGCGGAGGGCGGGGTCGCCCCCAACCGACAATGGGCAGGGCACGAGACCGTCTGAAAGCGCTGCCAGGGAGGCTGAGGGCGGGGGGCGGGGCGCCCCCAACCGACAATGGGCAGGGCCCGAGGCAGTCTGAAAGCGCTGCCAGGGAGGCTGAGGGCGGGGGGCGGGGCGCCCCCAGCCGACAATGGGCAGGGGCCCGAGAGAGTCTGAAAGCGCTGCCAGGGAGGCTGACGGCGGGGGGCAGGGCGCCCCCAGCCGACAATGGGCAGGGGCGGGGAAAGTCTGAAAGCGCTGCATGGGAGGTTGATGGCGGAGGGCGGGCTCGCCCCCAGCGTTAATGGGTGGCTGCGGAAGACGGGGCAGGGACAGGGAGAGGGCAGGCGGCTTCGTGCCGGCCCCGGGCGCCTCGACAGCGAGCCCTCACGGCCCCCCAAACCCGCGCCGAGGCCCCAAGAGCTCTGCAGACCTTCCGCGGAAGAACCGGCCCGAAAGCGGCCACCCGCTTGCCGACGGCGGCGCCGGTCGCCTCGATGCAGCCGCCTCCGTGGGGCGGGAAGGGGCAGGGCGAGTTGTGCCAGGGCGCGGCGGCTTTGGGCCGAGTTTCGCTGCACGTACGTGCTTCCCCTGGCTGTGCTGCGGCCCGTGAGGTTCTGTTTTGTGGGGGGGGGGGGGCTCTGTAGGTAGGGTCTCTGGGGGACGGGGGAGGAGGCGTGGGGTAGGGAGGACGCCGTTTGGGGGGGTCAGTGTGTCAGCAGGGCGAGAACCGGGCACAGGCCCTCCGTCAGCTCGGCTGTGGGCCCAAAGGGATCACAAATAAGATTTGGCAAGAGTTTTGTTTTCCGGAAAAGATTTTCTTTCCGAGTAAATAGAAGAGGCAATCATTCAAAAAAGGCAAAGAGGAAATGAAACAAATCAAATCAAATCAAAACAAAACAAAACAAAACAAAACAAAACGAAATAAAATAAAATAATAAAATGAAATGAAAAGAAATGAAATGAAATGATGAAATAAAATGTTGTCGAAAATATGTCTTGGTCTTGAAATCGATTCTGCCGGGCGGGGCAAGGCTGCTGGAGCACTTGGGCTCCGGAGCGTTAAGAGGCTGTGGGGTTTCCCCGGCTCCGAGATGGTACAAGGATGCCTCGTCTACCCGGATCCGCGAAACGTGGCCCGTCCCGCGGCGGCCAGGTCGACGCGGCTCCGGGGCCGGTGGCGTGGGACCGCCGTCGCCGGCGAAGGCGCAGCGGCGGCGGCCGTGGCCGCGACGACCAGGTCTACACGACTCCGGGAAACTTGGCCGGTCCCGCGGCGGCCAGGTCTACTGGGCTCCGGGATGGGCGGCCGCCGTGGCCGCGGCGACCAGGTCTACCCGCCTCCGGGACCGGCGGCGTGGGTCCGCCGTCGAGGGCGAGGGCGCTGCGACGGCCGCGGCGACCGGGTCTACCTAGCTCCGGTGCGACCCGGGCTGCGTGCAGCATGGCGAAGGTAGACCTGTGGTCCGCATCACGGCGTGGGCAGACCTGGTGTCCGCAGCATGGAGCGGGTAGACATGTTGTCCGCCGCATGGAGTGGGTAGACCTGTTGTCCGCGTAATGGAGTAGTTAGACCTGGTGTCCGCAGCTTGGAGTGGGTAGACCTGTTGCCCGCAGCAAGCCGTGGGTAGACCTGTTGTCCGCAGCAAGCCGTGGGTAGACCTGGTGTCCGCAGCATGCCCTGGGTAGACCTGGTGTCCGCAGCTTGGTAGACCTGTTGCCCGTTTCATGGCTGGGTAGACCTGGTGTCCGCAGCAAGCCGTGGGTAGACCTGGTGTCCGCAGCTTGGTAGACCTGTTGCCCGATTCATGGCTGGGTAGACCTGTTGTCCGCAGCATTGAGTTGGTAGACCTGGTGTCCGCAGCATGCCCTGGGTAGACCTGGTGTCCGCAGCTTGGTAGACCTGTTGCCCGTTTCATGGCTGGGTAGACCTGTTGTCCGCAGCATTGAGTTGGTAGACCTGGTGTCCGCAGCATGCCCTGGGTAGACCTGGTGTCCGCAGCTTGGTAGACCTGTTGCCCGTTTCATGGCTGGGTAGACCTGGTGTCCGCAGCAAGCCGTGAGTAGACCTGTTGCCCGTTTCATGGCTGGGTAGACCTGGTGTCCGCAGCATGACCTGGGTAGACCTGGTGTCCGCAGCTTGGTAGACCTGTTGCCCGTTTCATGGCTGGGTAGACCTGGTGTCCGCAGCAAGCCGTGGGTAGACCTGGTGTCCGGAGCTTGGTAGACCTGTTGCCCGATTCATGCCTGGGTAGACCTGTTGTCCGCAGCATTGAGTGGGTAGACCTGGTGTCCGCAGCATGCCCTGGGTAGACCTGGTGTCCGCAGCTTGGTAGACCTGTTGCCCGTTTCATAGCTGGGTAGACCTGGTGTCCGCAGCTTGGTAGACCTGTTGCCCGTTTCATGGCTGGGTAGACCTGGTGTCCGCAGCAAGCCGTGAGTAGACCTGTTGCCCGTTTCATGGCTGGGTAGACCTGGTGTCCGCAGCATGCCCTGGGTAGACCTGGTGTCCGCAGCTTGGTAGACCTGTTGCCCGTTTCATGGCTGGGTAGACCTGTTGTCCGCAGCAAGCCGTGAGTAGACCTGTTGCCCGTTTCATGGCTGGGTAGACCTGTTGTCCGCAGCATGCCCTGGGTAGACCTGGTGTCCGCAGCTTGGTAGACCTGTTGCCCGTTTCATGGCTGGGTAGACCTGGTGTCCGCAGCAAGCCGTGGGTAGACCTGCTGCCCGTTTCATGGCTGGGTAGACCTGGTGTCCGCAGCAAGCCGTGGGTAGACCTGGTGTCCGCAGCTTGGTAGACCTGTTGCCCGTTTCATGGCTGGGTAGACCTGTTGTCCGCAGCATTGAGTTGGTAGACCTGGTGTCCGCTACATACCCTGGGTAGACCTGGTGTCCGCAGCTTGGTAGACCTGTTGCCCGTTTCATGGCTGGGTAGACCTGGTGTCCGCAGCATTGAGATGGTAGACCTGTTGCCCGTTTCATGGCTGGGTAGACCTGTTGTCCGCAGCTTGGTAGACCTGTTGCCCGATTCATGGCTGGGTAGACCTGGTGTCCGCAGCAAGCCGTGAGTAGACCTGTTGCCCGTTTCATGGCTGGGTAGACCTGGTGTCCGCAGCATGCCCTGGGTAGACCTGTTGTCCGCAGCTTGGTAGACCTGTTGCCCGTTTCATGGCTGGGTAGACCTGGTGTCCGCAGCAAGCCGTGAGTAGACCTGTTGCCCGTTTCATGGCTGGGTAGACCTGTTGTCCGCAGCATGCCCTGGGTAGACCTGGTGTCCGCAGCTTGGTAGACCTGTTGCCCGTTTCATGGCTGGGTAGACCTGGTGTCCGCAGCAAGCCGTGGGTAGACCTGGTGTCCGCAGCTTGGTAGACCTGTTGCCCGTTTCATGGCTGGGTAGACCTGTTGTCCGCAGCATTGAGTTGGTAGACCTGTTGCCCGTTTCATGGCTGGGTAGACCTGGTGTCCGCAGCTTGGTAGACCTGTTGCCCGTTTCATGGCTGGGTAGACCTGGTGTCCGCAGCAAGCCGTGGGTAGACCTGGTGTCCGGAGCTTGGTAGACCTGTTGCCCGATTCATGCCTGGGTAGACCTGTTGTCCGCAGCAAGCCGTGGGTAGACCTGGTGTCCGCAGCATGCCCTGGGTAGACCTGGTGTCCGCAGCTTGGTAGACCTGTTGCCCGATTCATGCCTGGGTAGACCTGTTGTCCGCAGCATTGAGTGGGTAGACCTGGTGTCCGCAGCATGCCCTGGGTAGACCTGGTGTCCGCAGCTTGGTAGACCTGTTGCCCGTTTCATGGCTGGGTAGACCTGTTGTCCGCAGCAAGCCGTGAGTAGACCTGTTGCCCGTTTCATGGCTGGGTAGACCTGGTGTCCGCAGCAAGCCGTGGGTAGACCTGGTGTCCGCAGCTTGGTAGACCTGTTGCCCGATTCATGGCTGGGTAGACCTGTTGTCCGCAGCATTGAGTTGGTAGACCTGGTGTCCGCAGCATGCCCTGGGTAGACCTGGTGTCCGCAGCTTGGTAGACCTGTTGCCCGTTTCATGGCTGGGTAGACCTGTTGTCCGCAGCATTGAGTTGGTAGACCTGTTGTCCGCAGCAAGCCGTGGGTAGACCTGGTGTCCGCAGCTTGGTAGACCTGTTGCCCGTTTCATGGCTGGGTAGACCTGGTGTCCGCAGCAAGCCGTGAGTAGACCTGTTGCCCGTTTCATGGCTGGGTAGACCTGGTGTCCGCAGCATGACCTGGGTAGACCTGGTGTCCGCAGCTTGGTAGACCTGTTGCCCGTTTCATGGCTGGGTAGACCTGGTGTCCGCAGCAAGCCGTGGGTAGACCTGGTGTCCGGAGCTTGGTAGACCTGTTGCCCGATTCATGCCTGGGTAGACCTGTTGTCCGCAGCATTGAGTGGGTAGACCTGGTGTCCGCAGCATGCCCTGGGTAGACCTGGTGTCCGCAGCTTGGTAGACCTGTTGCCCGTTTCATAGCTGGGTAGACCTGGTGTCCGCAGCTTGGTAGACCTGTTGCCCGTTTCATGGCTGGGTAGACCTGGTGTCCGCAGCAAGCCGTGAGTAGACCTGTTGCCCGTTTCATGGCTGGGTAGACCTGGTGTCCGCAGCATGCCCTGGGTAGACCTGGTGTCCGCAGCTTGGTAGACCTGTTGCCCGTTTCATGGCTGGGTAGACCTGTTGTCCGCAGCAAGCCGTGAGTAGACCTGTTGCCCGTTTCATGGCTGGGTAGACCTGTTGTCCGCAGCATGCCCTGGGTAGACCTGGTGTCCGCAGCTTGGTAGACCTGTTGCCCGTTTCATGGCTGGGTAGACCTGGTGTCCGCAGCAAGCCGTGGGTAGACCTGCTGCCCGTTTCATGGCTGGGTAGACCTGGTGTCCGAAGCAAGCCGTGGGTAGACCTGGTGTCCGCAGCTTGGTAGACCTGTTGCCCGTTTCATGGCTGGGTAGACCTGTTGTCCGCAGCATTGAGTTGGTAGACCTGGTGTCCGCTACATACCCTGGGTAGACCTGGTGTCCGCAGCTTGGTAGACCTGTTGCCCGTTTCATGGCTGGGTAGACCTGGTGTCCGCAGCATTGAGATGGTAGACCTGGTGTCCGCAGCATGCCCTGGGTAGACCTGTTGTCCGCAGCTTGGTAGACCTGTTGCCCGTTTCATGGCTGGGTAGACCTGGTGTCCGCAGCAAGCCGTGAGTAGACCTGTTGCCCGTTTCATGGCTGGGTAGACCTGTTGTCCGCAGCATGCCCTGGGTAGACCTGGTGTCCGCAGCTTGGTAGACCTGTTGCCCGTTTCATGGCTGGGTAGACCTGGTGTCCGCAGCAAGCCGTGGGTAGACCTGGTGTCCGCAGCTTGGTAGACCTGTTGCCCGTTTCATGGCTGGGTAGACCTGTTGTCCGCAGCATTGAGTTGGTAGACCTGTTGCCCGTTTCATGGCTGGGTAGACCTGGTGTCCGCAGCTTGGTAGACCTGTTGCCCGTTTCATGGCTGGGTAGACCTGGTGTCCGCAGCAAGCCGTGGGTAGACCTGGTGTCCGGAGCTTGGTAGACCTGTTGCCCGATTCATGCCTGGGTAGACCTGTTGTCCGCAGCAAGCCGTGGGTAGACCTGGTGTCCGCAGCATGCCCTGGGTAGACCTGGTGTCCGCAGCTTGGTAGACCTGTTGCCCGATTCATGCCTGGGTAGACCTGTTGTCCGCAGCATTGAGTGGGTAGACCTGGTGTCCGCAGCATGCCCTGGGTAGACCTGGTGTCCGCAGCTTGGTAGACCTGTTGCCCGTTTCATGGCTGGGTAGACCTGTTGTCCGCAGCAAGCCGTGAGTAGACCTGTTGCCCGTTTCATGGCTGGGTAGACCTGGTGTCCGCAGCATGCCCTGGGTAGACCTGGTGTCCGCAGCTTGGTAGACCTGTTGCCCGATTCATGGCTGGGTAGACCTGGTGTCCGCAGCATTGAGTTGGTAGACCTGGTGTCCGCAGCATGCCCTGGGTAGACCTGGTGTCCGCAGCTTGGTAGACCTGTTGCCCGTTTCATGGCTGGGTAGACCTGTTGTCCGCAGCATTGAGTTGGTAGACCTGGTGTCCGCAGCATGCCCTGGGTAGACCTGGTGTCCGCAGCTTGGTAGACCTGTTGCCCGTTTCATGGCTGGGTAGACCTGGTGTCCGCAGCATGCCCTGGGTAGACCTGGTGTCCGCAGCTTGGTAGACCTGTTGCCCGTTTCATGGCTGGGTAGACCTGTTGTCCGCAGCAAGCCGTGGGTAGACCTGGTGTCCGCAGCTTGGTAGACCTGTTGCCCGATTCATGGCTGGGTAGACCTGTTGTCCGCAGCATTGAGTTGGTAGACCTGGTGTCCGCAGCATGCCCTGGGTAGACCTGGTGTCCGCAGCTTGGTAGACCTGTTGCCCGTTTCATAGCTGGGTAGACCTGGTGTCCGCAGCTTGGTAGACCTGTTGCCCGTTTCATGGCTGGGTAGACCTGGTGTCCGCAGCAAGCCGTGAGTAGACCTGTTGCCCGTTTCATGGCTGGGTAGACCTGGTGTCCGCAGCATGCCCTGGGTAGACCTGGTGTCCGCAGCTTGGTAGACCTGTTGCCCGTTTCATGGCTGGGTAGACCTGTTGTCCGCAGCAAGCCGTGAGTAGACCTGTTGCCCGTTTCATGGCTGGGTAGACCTGTTGTCCGCAGCATGCCCTGGGTAGACCTGGTGTCCGCAGCTTGGTAGACCTGTTGCCCGTTTCATGGCTGGGTAGACCTGGTGTCCGCAGCAAGCCGTGGGTAGACCTGCTGCCCGTTTCATGGCTGGGTAGACCTGGTGTCCGCAGCAAGCCGTGGGTAGACCTGGTGTCCGCAGCTTGGTAGACCTGTTGCCCGTTTCATGGCTGGGTAGACCTGTTGTCCGCAGCATTGAGTTGGTAGACCTGGTGTCCGCTACATACCCTGGGTAGACCTGGTGTCCGCAGCTTGGTAGACCTGTTGCCCGTTTCATGGCTGGGTAGACCTGGTGTCCGCAGCATTGAGATGGTAGACCTGTTGCCCGTTTCATGGCTGGGTAGACCTGTTGTCCGCAGCTTGGTAGACCTGTTGCCCGATTCATGGCTGGGTAGACCTGGTGTCCGCAGCAAGCCGTGAGTAGACCTGTTGCCCGTTTCATGGCTGGGTAGACCTGGTGTCCGCAGCATGCCCTGGGTAGACCTGTTGTCCGCAGCTTGGTAGACCTGTTGCCCGTTTCATGGCTGGGTAGACCTGTTGTCCGCAGCAAGCCGTGAGTAGACCTGTTGCCCGTTTCATGGCTGGGTAGACCTGTTGTCCGCAGCATGCCCTGGGTAGACCTGGTGTCCGCAGCTTGGTAGACCTGTTGCCCGTTTCATGGCTGGGTAGACCTGGTGTCCGCAGCAAGCCGTGGGTAGACCTGGTGTCCGCAGCTTGGTAGACCTGTTGCCCGTTTCATGGCTGGGTAGACCTGTTGTCCGCAGCATTGAGTTGGTAGACCTGTTGCCCGTTTCATGGCTGGGTAGACCTGGTGTCCGCAGCTTGGTAGACCTGTTGCCCGTTTCATGGCTGGGTAGACCTGGTGTCCGCAGCAAGCCGTGGGTAGACCTGGTGTCCGGAGCTTGGTAGACCTGTTGCCCGATTCATGGCTGGGTAGACCTGTTGTCCGCAGCAAGCCGTGGGTAGACCTGGTGTCCGCAGCATGCCCTGGGTAGACCTGGTGTCCGCAGCTTGGTAGACCTGTTGCCCGATTCATGCCTGGGTAGACCTGTTGTCCGCAGCAAGCCGTGGGTAGACCTGGTGTCCGCAGCATGCCCTGGGTAGACCTGGTGTCCGCAGCTTGGTAGACCTGTTGCCCGTTTCATGGCTGGGTAGACCTGTTGTCCGCAGCAAGCCGTGAGTAGACCTGTTGCCCGTTTCATGGCTGGGTAGACCTGGTGTCCGCAGCATGCCCTGGGTAGACCTGGTGTCCGCAGCTTGGTAGACCTGTTGCCCGTTTCATGGCTGGGTAGACCTGGTGTCCGCAGCAAGCCGTGGGTAGACCTGGTGTCCGCAGCTTGGTAGACCTGTTGCCCGATTCATGGCTGGGTAGACCTGTTGTCCGCAGCATTGAGTTGGTAGACCTGGTGTCCGCAGCATGCCCTGGGTAGACCTGGTGTCCGCAGCTTGGTAGACCTGTTGCCCGTTTCATGGCTGGGTAGACCTGGTGTCCGCAGCAAGCCGTGAGTAGACCTGTTGCCCGTTTCATGGCTGGGTAGACCTGGTGTCCGCAGCATGCCCTGGGTAGACCTGGTGTCCGCAGCTTGGTAGACCTGTTGCCCGTTTCATGGCTGGGTAGACTTGTTGTCCGCAGCAAGCCGTGGGTAGACCTGGTGTCCGCAGCATGCCCTGGGTAGACCTGGTGTCCGCAGCTTGGTAGACCTGTTGCCCGTTTCATGGCTGGGTAGACCTGGTGTCCGCAGCAAGCCGTGGGTAGACCTGGTGTCCGCAGCATGCCCTGGGTAGACCTGGTGTCCGCAGCTTGGTAGACCTGTTGCCCGTTTCATGGCTGGGTAGACCTGGTGTCCGCAGCAAGCCGTGAGTAGACCTGTTGCCCGTTTCATGGCTGGGTAGACCTGTTGTCCGCAGCATGCCCTGGGTAGACCTGTTGTCCGCAGCTTGGTAGACCTGTTGCCCGTTTCATGGCTGGGTAGACCTGGTGTCCGCAGCAAGCCGTGAGTAGACCTGTTGCCCGTTTCATGGCTGGGTAGACCTGGTGTCCGCAGCAAGCCGTGAGTAGACCTGGTGTCCGCAGCTTGGTAGACCTGTTGCCCGTTTCATGGCTGGGTAGACCTGGTGTCCGCAGCAAGACGTGAGTAGACCTGTTGCCCGTTTCATGGCTGGGTAGACCTGGTGTCCGCAGCATGCCCTGGGTAGACCTGGTGTCCGCAGCTTGGTAGACCTGTTGCCCGTTTCATGGCTGGGTAGACCTGGTGTCCGCAGCAAGCCGTGAGTAGACCTGTTGCCCGTTTCATGGCTGGGTAGACCTGGTGTCCGCAGCATGCCCTGGGTAGACCTGGTGTCCGCAGCTTGGTAGACCTGTTGCCCGTTTCATGGCTGGGTAGACCTGGTGTCCGCAGCATGCCCTGGGTAGACCTGGTGTCCGCAGCTTGGTAGACCTGTTGCCCGATTCATGCCTGGGTAGACCTGTTGTCCGCAGCATGCCCTGGGTAGACCTGGTGTCCGCAGCATGCCCTGGGTAGACCTGGTGTCCGCAGCTTGGTAGACCTGTTGCCCGTTTCATGGCTGGGTAGACCTGGTGTCCGCAGCAAGCCGTGAGTAGACCTGTTGCCCGTTTCATGGCTGGGTAGACCTGGTGTCCGCAGCATGCCCTGGGTAGACCTGGTGTCCGCAGCTTGGTAGACCTGTTGCCCGTTTCATGGCTGGGTAGACCTGGTGTCCGCAGCAAGCCGTGAGTAGACCTGTTGCCCGTTTCATGGCTGGGTAGACCTGTTGTCCGCAGCATGCCCTGGGTAGACCTGGTGTCCGCAGCTTGGTAGACCTGTTGCCCGTTTCATGGCTGGGTAGACCTGGTGTCCGCAGCAAGCCGTGGGTAGACCTGGTGTCCGGAGCTTGGTAGACCTGTTGCCCGATTCATGCCTGGGTAGACCTGTTGTCCGCAGCATGCCCTGGGTAGACCTGGTGTCCGCAGCATGCCCTGGGTAGACCTGGTGTCCGCAGCTTGGTAGACCTGTTGCCCGTTTCATGGCTGGGTAGACCTGGTGTCCGCAGCATGCCCTGGGTAGACCTGGTGTCCGCAGCTTGGTAGACCTGTTGCCCGTTTCATGGCTGGGTAGACCTGGTGTCCGCAGCAAGCCGTGGGTAGACCTGGTGTCCGGAGCTTGGTAGACCTGTTGCCCGATTCATGCCTGGGTAGACCTGTTGTCCGCAGCATTGAGTGGGTAGACCTGGTGTCCGCAGCATGCCCTGGGTAGACCTGGTGTCCGCAGCTTGGTAGACCTGTTGCCCGTTTCATGGCTTGGTAGACCTGTTGTCCGCAGCAAGCCGTGAGTAGACCTGTTGCCCGTTTCATGGCTGGGTAGACCTGTTGTCCGCAGCATGCCCTGGGTAGACCTGGTGTCCGCAGCTTGGTAGACCTGTTGCCCGTTTCATGGCTGGGTAGACCTGTTGTCCGCAGCAAGCCGTGGGTAGACCTGGTGTCCGCAGCATGCCCTGGGTAGACCTGGTGTCCGCAGCTTGGTAGACCTGTTGCCCGTTTCATGGCTGGGTAGACCTGGTGTCCGCAGCAAGCCGTGGGTAGACCTGGTGTCCGCAGCATGCCCTGGGTAGACCTGGTGTCCGCAGCTTGGTAGACCTGTTGCCCGTTTCATGGCTGGGTAGACCTGGTGTCCGCAGCAAGCCGTGAGTAGACCTGTTGCCCGTTTCATGGCTGGGTAGACCTGGTGTCCGCAGCATGCCCTGGGTAGACCTGTTGTCCGCAGCTTGGTAGACCTGTTGCCCGTTTCATGGCTGGGTAGACCTGGTGTCCGCAGCAAGCCGTGAGTAGACCTGTTGCCCGTTTCATGGCTGGGTAGACCTGGTGTCCGCAGCAAGCCGTGAGTAGACCTGGTGTCCGCAGCTTGGTAGACCTGTTGCCCGTTTCATGGCTGGGTAGACCTGGTGTCCGCAGCAAGACGTGAGTAGACCTGTTGCCCGTTTCATGGCTGGGTAGACCTGGTGTCCGCAGCATGCCCTGGGTAGACCTGGTGTCCGCAGCTTGGTAGACCTGTTGCCCGTTTCATGGCTGGGTAGACCTGGTGTCCGCAGCATGCCCTGGGTAGACCTGTTGTCCGCAGCTTGGTAGACCTGTTGCCCGTTTCATGGCTGGGTAGACCTGGTGTCCGCAGCATGCCCTGGGTAGACCTGGTGTCCGCAGCTTGGTAGACCTGTTGCCCGATTCATGCCTGGGTAGACCTGTTGTCCGCAGCATGCCCTGGGTAGACCTGGTGTCCGCAGCATGCCCTGGGTAGACCTGGTGTCCGCAGCTTGGTAGACCTGTTGCCCGTTTCATGGCTGGGTAGACCTGGTGTCCGCAGCAAGCCGTGAGTAGACCTGTTGCCCGTTTCATGGCTGGGTAGACCTGGTGTCCGCAGCATGCCCTGGGTAGACCTGGTGTCCGCAGCTTGGTAGACCTGTTGCCCGTTTCATGGCTGGGTAGACCTGGTGTCCGCAGCAAGCCGTGAGTAGACCTGTTGCCCGTTTCATGGCTGGGTAGACCTGGTGTCCGCAGCATGCCCTGGGTAGACCTGGTGTCCGCAGCTTGGTAGACCTGTTGCCCGTTTCATGGCTGGGTAGACCTGGTGTCCGCAGCAAGCCGTGGGTAGACCTGGTGTCCGGAGCTTGGTAGACCTGTTGCCCGATTCATGCCTGGGTAGACCTGTTGTCCGCAGCATGCCCTGGGTAGACCTGGTGTCCGCAGCATGCCCTGGGTAGACCTGGTGTCCGCAGCTTGGTAGACCTGTTGCCCGTTTCATGGCTGGGTAGACCTGGTGTCCGCAGCAAGCCGTGAGTAGACCTGTTGCCCGTTTCATGGCTGGGTAGACCTGGTGTCCGCAGCATGCCCTGGGTAGACCTGGTGTCCGCAGCTTGGTAGACCTGTTGCCCGTTTCATGGCTGGGTAGACCTGGTGTCCGCAGCAAGCCGTGAGTAGACCTGTTGCCCGTTTCATGGCTGGGTAGACCTGGTGTCCGCAGCATGCCCTGGGTAGACCTGGTGTCCGCAGCTTGGTAGACCTGTTGCCCGTTTCATGGCTGGGTAGACCTGGTGTCCGCAGCAAGCCGTGGGTAGACCTGGTGTCCGGAGCTTGGTAGACCTGTTGCCCGATTCATGCCTGGGTAGACCTGTTGTCCGCAGCATTGAGTGGGTAGACCTGGTGTCCGCAGCATGCCCTGGGTAGACCTGGTGTCCGCAGCTTGGTAGACCTGTTGCCCGTTTCATGGCTGGGTAGACCTGGTGTCCGCAGCAAGCCGTGAGTAGACCTGTTGCCCGTTTCATGGCTGGGTAGACCTGGTGTCCGCAGCATGCCCTGGGTAGACCTGGTGTCCGCAGCTTGGTAGACCTGTTGCCCGTTTCATGGCTGGGTAGACCTGGTGTCCGCAGCAAGCCGTGGGTAGACCTGGTGTCCGGAGCTTGGTAGACCTGTTGCCCGATTCATGCCTGGGTAGACCTGTTGTCCGCAGCATTGAGTGGGTAGACCTGGTGTCCGCAGCATGCCCTGGGTAGACCTGGTGTCCGCAGCTTGGTAGACCTGTTGCCCGTTTCATGGCTGGGTAGACCTGGTGTCCGCAGCAAGCCGTGAGTAGACCTGTTGCCCGTTTCATGGCTGGGTAGACCTGGTGTCCGCAGCATGCCCTGGGTAGACCTGGTGTCCGCAGCTTGGTAGACCTGTTGCCCGTTTCATGGCTGGGTAGACCTGTTGTCCGCAGCAAGCCGTGGGTAGACCTGGTGTCCGGAGCTTGGTAGACCTGTTGCCCGATTCATGCCTGGGTAGACCTGTTGTCCGCAGCATTGAGTGGGTAGACCTGGTGTCCGCAGCATGCCCTGGGTAGACCTGTTGTCCGCAGCTTGGTAGACCTGTTGCCCGTTTCATGGCTGGGTAGACCTGTTGTCCGCAGCAAGCCGTGAGTAGACCTGTTGCCCGTTTCATGACTGGGTAGACCTGGTGTCCGCAGCATGCCCTGGGTAGACCTGGTGTCCGCAGCTTGGTAGACCTGTTGCCCGTTTCATGGCTGGGTAGACCTGGTGTCCGCAGCAAGCCGTGAGTAGACCTGTTGCCCGTTTCATGGCTGGGTAGACCTGGTGTCCGCAGCATGCCCTGGGTAGACCTGGTGTCCGCAGCTTGGTAGACCTGTTGCCCGTTTCATGGCTGGGTAGACCTGTTGTCCGCAGCAAGCCGTGGGTAGACCTGGTGTCCGCAGCTTGGTAGACCTGTTGCCCGATTCATGCCTGGGTAGACCTGTTGTCCGCAGCAAGCCGTGGGTAGACCTGGTGTCCGCAGCTTGGTAGACCTGTTGCCCGTTTCATGGCTGGGTAGACCTGGTGTCCGCAGCATTGAGTTGGTAGACCTGGTGTCCGCAGCAAGCCGTGGGTAGACCTGGTGTCCGCAGCTTGGTAGACCTGTTGCCCGTTTCATGGCTGGGTAGACCTGTTGTCCGCAGCATTGAGTTGGTAGACCTGTTGCCCGTTTCATGGCTGGGTAGACCTGGTGTCCGCAGCTTGGTAGACCTGTTGCCCGTTTCATGGCTGGGTAGACCTGGTGTCCGCAGCAAGCCGTGAGTAGACCTGGTGCCCGTTTCATGGCTGGGTAGACCTGGTGTCCGCAGCAAGCCGTGGGTAGACCTGGTGTCCGCAGCTTGGTAGACCTGTTGCCCGATTCATGGCTGGGTAGACCTGTTGTCCGCAGCAAGCCGTGGGTAGACCTGGTGTCCGCAGCATGCCCTGGGTAGACCTGGTGTCCGCAGCTTGGTAGACCTGTTGCCCGTTTCATGGCTGGGTAGACCTGGTGTCCGCAGCAAGCCGTGGGTAGACCTGGTGTCCGCAGCTTGGTAGACCTGTTGCCCGTTTCATGGCTGGGTAGACCTGTTGTCCGCAGCATTGAGTTGGTAGACCTGGTGTCCGCAGCAAGCCGTGGGTAGACCTGGTGTCCGCAGCATGCCCTGGGTAGACCTGGTGTCCGCAGCTTGGTAGACCTGTTGCCCGTTTCATGCCTGGGTAGACCTGTTGTCCGCAGCAAGCCGTGGGTAGACCTGGTGTCCGCAGCATGCCCTGGGTAGACCTGGTGTCCGCAGCTTGGTAGACCTGTTGCCCGTTTCATGGCTGGGTAGACCTGTTGTCCGCTGCAAGCCGTGAGTAGACCTGTTGCCCGTTTCATGGCTGGGTAGACCTGGTGTCCGCAGCATGCCCTGGGTAGACCTGGTGTCCGCAGCTGGGTAGACCTGTTGCCCGTTTCATGGCTGGGTAGACCTGGTGTCCGCAGCAAGCCGTGGGTAGACCTGGTGTCCGCAGCATGCCCTGGGTAGACCTGGTGTCCGCAGCTTGGTAGACCTGTTGCCCGTTTCATGGCTGGGTAGACCTGGTGTCCGCAGCAAGCCGTGAGTAGACCTGTTGCCCGTTTCATGGCTGGGTAGACCTGGTGTCCGCAGCATGCCCTGGGTAGACCTGGTGTCCGCAGCTTGGTAGACCTGTTGCCCGTTTCATGGCTGGGTAGACCTGGTGTCCGCAGCAAGCCGTGGGTAGACCTGGTGTCCGGAGCTTGGTAGACCTGTTGCCCGATTCATGCCTGGGTAGACCTGTTGTCCGCAGCATGCCCTGGGTAGACCTGGTGTCCGCAGCATGCCCTGGGTAGACCTGGTGTCCGCAGCTTGGTAGACCTGTTGCCCGTTTCATGGCTGGGTAGACCTGGTGTCCGCAGCAAGCCGTGAGTAGACCTGTTGCCCGTTTCATGGCTGGGTAGACCTGGTGTCCGCAGCATGCCCTGGGTAGACCTGGTGTCCGCAGCTTGGTAGACCTGTTGCCCGTTTCATGGCTGGGTAGACCTGGTGTCCGCAGCAAGCCGTGAGTAGACCTGTTGCCCGTTTCATGGCTGGGTAGACCTGGTGTCCGCAGCATGCCCTGGGTAGACCTGGTGTCCGCAGCTTGGTAGACCTGTTGCCCGTTTCATGGCTGGGTAGACCTGGTGTCCGCAGCAAGCCGTGGGTAGACCTGGTGTCCGGAGCTTGGTAGACCTGTTGCCCGATTCATGCCTGGGTAGACCTGTTGTCCGCAGCATTGAGTGGGTAGACCTGGTGTCCGCAGCATGCCCTGGGTAGACCTGGTGTCCGCAGCTTGGTAGACCTGTTGCCCGTTTCATGGCTGGGTAGACCTGGTGTCCGCAGCAAGCCGTGAGTAGACCTGTTGCCCGTTTCATGGCTGGGTAGACCTGTTGTCCGCAGCATGCCCTGGGTAGACCTGGTGTCCGCAGCTTGGTAGACCTGTTGCCCGTTTCATGGCTGGGTAGACCTGGTGTCCGCAGCAAGCCGTGGGTAGACCTGGTGTCCGCAGCATGCCCTGGGTAGACCTGGTGTCCGCAGCTTGGTAGACCTGTTGCCCGTTTCATGGCTGGGTAGACCTGGTGTCCGCAGCAAGCCGTGGGTAGACCTGGTGTCCGCAGCAAGCCGTGGGTAGACCTGGTGTCCGCAGCATGCCCTGGGTAGACCTGGTGTCCGCAGCTTGGTAGACCTGTTGCCCGTTTCATGGCTGGGTAGACCTGTTGTCCGCAGCAAGCCGTGGGTAGACCTGGTGTCCGCAGCATGCCCTGGGTAGACCTGGTGTCCGCAGCTTGGTAGACCTGTTGCCCTTTTCATGCCCTGGGTAGACCTGGTGTCCGCAGCTGGGTAGACCTGTTGTCCGCAGCAAGCCGTGGGTAGACCTGGTGTCCGCAGCATGCCCTGGGTAGACCTGGTGTCCGCAGCTTGGTAGACCTGTTGCCCGTTTCATGGCTGGGTAGACCTGTTGTCCGCAGCAAGCCGTCGGTAGACCTGTTGCCCGTTTCATGGCTGGTAGACCTGTTGTCCGCTGCCGGCCTGGAAGTACTCCAAGGGGTCGCTGTTTCTCGCTGCCTCCGGCTATGTCATCGTAGAAGGCGGCGTGCGCCACTGCGCCCCCTCGGTCACGTACATCGGTTCTCTTTCCGGCCTCCGCCGCTTCGGGCCCATCTGTCCGTATTATGGGAACGAGGTGACGGGCCGTATCCCCACAGGCTGTTGCCGTGCCTGTGTCCGTGGCGGAGAAGGGCGGACGCGCGTGCGGTCGCCAGGGCCAGAAGAACACCGCCGATGTCGGGGCGAGTCGCGTGGCTTCGTCCGGCTTCCCGTCTTACCCAGTTCGACTGGGACAGGTTAGCCCAGAGAGAGAGACCGATGCGATCCGAGAGCCGCTCCCCGGCCCAGGCGAGGCTGCGTGCTCAGTCGGGGGAGAAGCGAGAAAGCCCCCAGAGAGACCGATGCGATCCGAGAGCCGCTCCCCGGCCCAGGCCGAGGCTGCGTGTTCAGTCCGGGGGAGAAGCGAGAAAGCCCCCAGAGAGAGCGATGCGATCCGAGAGCCACCGCGCTCCCCCGGCCCAGGCGAGGCTGCGTTGTTCCAGGCGGGGGAGAAGCGAGAAAAAGGCCCAGAGAGAGGGCGAGAAAGCCGCGAGTGTGTCCCGCTCCGGCCCGGCTGCTGCCGGTTTCGTGACAACGGGGAGCCGGGCGCCCGCTCGCTCCCCCGGGGATGGTGGCGGGCGAGGCGGCGGCGCCTCGCCCCTTTTCTGCCCGGCCTTAAGCCGGGGCCCCGCCCGCTCGCCGGGTGCGGCATTTCTTCGGCTGTCGGTCCCGGTGCACGCTGGTGGCCGGCAGCCGGGGCTGGATTTCTGTGGGGCCGGCCCGGGGTTGTGTTGAGCCTGCCCGGGCTTTCCCTGGCCCCCCTCCCCGAGAGCCCCCCGGGCGTGGCTCGCTTGGCCGAGGTTGGCTGCGCCTCGTTTCCCGCTCCCGACCTGTGTTGCCAGAGTTGTGTCCGTATCGAAAGGGCAGCGGGGGACATGCAGTGGGGCGTGTGGCCTCGCCTCTCGGCTTCGCTTGCTTGCCTGCGAAGGGGGGCTCGGTGACGGGAGTGTCCGGCCCTGCCGTGTGTTGTTGAAGTCGTCCCCCTTCCTCGGCCCTAAGCCGGGGACCCGCGTGTAGCGGGCAGAATTTTTCCGGGGCGGCGGTCGGCCGCGGTGGCCGGCCGTGTCCCCCCCCCCAGGACGGACCCCGCAACCCA
>NW_028276156.1:0-2500 GCF_052056855.1 Sturnus vulgaris
TCCTTCCTGGAATCCTTCCTGGAATCCTTCCTTCCTGGAATCCTTCCTGGAATCCTTCCTGGAATCCTTCCTTCCTTCCTTCCTGGAATCCTTCCTTCCTTCCTTCCTGGAATCCTTCCTTCCTTCCTGGAATCCTTCCTTCCTGGAATCCTTCCTTCCTGGAATCCTTCCTTCCTTCCTGGAATCCTTCCTTCCTGGAATCCTTCCTTCCTGGAATCCTTCCTTTCTTCCTTCCTTCCTGGAATCCTTCCTTCCTTCCTGGAATCCTTCCATCCTTCCTGGAATCCTTCCTTCCTGGAATCCTTCCTTCCTGGAATCCTTCCTTCCTTCCTGGAATCCTTCCTTCCTTCCTGGAATCCTTCCTTCCTGGAATCCTTCCTTCCTGGAATCCTTCTTTCCTTCCTGGAATCCTTCCTTCCTTCCTGGAATCCTTCCTTCCTGGAGTCCTTCCTTCCTGGAATCCTTCCTTCCTGGAGTCCTTCATTCCTAGATTCCTTCCTTCCTTCCTTCCTTCCTTCCTTCCTTCCTTCCTTCCTTCCTTCCTTCCTTCCTTCCTTCCTTCCTTCCTTCCTTCCTTCCTTCCTTCCTTCCTTCCTTCCTTCCTTCCTTCCTTCCTTCCTTCCTTCCTTCCTTCCTTCCTTCCTTCCTTCCTTCCTTCCTTCCTGGAATCCTTCCTTCCTGGAATCCTTCCTTCCGGGAATCCTTCCTTCCTGGAATCCTTCCTTCCTTCCTGGAATCCTTCCTTCCTTCCTGGAATCCTTCCTGGAATCCTTCCTGGAATCCTTCCTTCCTGGAATCCTTCCTGGAATCCTTCCTTCCTTCCTGGAATCCTTCCTTCCTTCCTGGAATCCTTCCTTCCTGGAATCCTTCCTTCCTGGAATACTTCCTTCCTTCCTGGAATCCTTCCTTCCTTCCTTCCTTCCTGGAATCCTTCCTTCCTTCCTTCCTTCCTGGAATCCTTCCTGGAATCCTTCCTGGAATCCTTCCTGGAATCCTTCCTGGAATCCTTCCTTCCTGGAATCCTTCCTGAATCCTTCCTGGAATCCTTCCTTCCTTCCTTCCTGGAATCCTTCCTTCCTTCCTTCCTGGAATCCTTCCTTCCTTCCTGGAATCCTTCCTTCCTGGAATCCTTCCTTCCTGGAATCCTTCCTTCCTTCCTGGAATCCTTCCTTCCTGGAATCCTTCCTTCCTGGAATCCTTCCTTCCTTCCTTCCTTCCTGGAATCCTTCCTTCCTTCCTGGAATCCTTCCATCCTTCCTGGAATCCTTCCTTCCTGGAATCCTTCCTTCCTGGAATCCTTCCTTCCTTCCTGGAATCCTTCCTTCCTTCCTGGAATCCTTCCTTCCTGGAATCCTTCCTTCCTGGAATCCTTCTTTCCTTCCTGGAATCCTTCCTTCCTTCCTGGAATCCTTCCTTCCTGGAGTCCTTCCTTCCTGGAATCCTTCCTTCCTGGAGTCCTTCATTCCTAGATTCATTCCTTCCTTCCTTCCTTCCTTCCTTCCTTCCTTCCTTCCTTCCTTCCTTCCTTCCTTCCTTCCTTCCTTCCTTCCTTCCTTCCTTCCTTCCTTCCTTCCTTCCTTCCTTCCTTCCTTCCTTCCTTCCTTCCTTCCTTCCTTCCTTCCTTCCTTCCTTCCTTCCTTCCTTCCTTCCTTCCTTCCTTCCTTCCTTCCTTCCTTCCTTCCTTTCTTCCTTCCTTCCTTCCTTCCTGGAATCCTTCCTGCCTGGAATCCTTCCTTCCTGGAATCCTTCCTTCCTTCCTTCCTGGAATCCTTCCTTCCTTCCTGGAATCATTCCTTCCTTCCTTCCTTCCTTCCTGGAATCCTTCCTTCCTTCCTTCCTGGAATCCTTCCTTCCTGGAATCCTTCCTTCCTTCCTTCCTTCCTTCCTTCCTTCCTTCCTTCCTTCCTTCCTTCCTTGCTTCTTGGAATCCTTCCTGGAATCCTTCCTTCCTGGAATCCTTCCTTCCTTCCTTCAATCCTTCCTGGAATACTTCCTTCCTTCCTTCCTTCCTTCCTTCCTTCCTTCCTTCCTTCCTGGAATCCTTCCTTCCTGGAATCCTTCCTTCCTGGAATCCTTCCTTCCTTCCTTCCTTCCTTCCTTCCTTCCTTCCTTCCTTCCTTCCTTCCTTCCTTCCTTCCTTCCTTCCTTCCTTCCTTCCTTCCTTCCTTCCTTCCTTCCTTCCTTCCTTCCTTCCTTCCTTCCTTCCTTCCTTCCTTCCTTCCTTCCTTCCTTCCTTCCTTCCTTCCTTCCTTCCTTCCTTCCTTCCTTCCTTCCTTCCTTCCTTCCATCCTTCCTTCCTTCCTTCCTTCCTTCCTTCCTTCCTTCCTTCCTTCCTTCCTTCAATCCTTCCTGGAATACTTCCTTCCTGGGATCCTTCCTTCCTTCCTTCCTTCCTTCCTTCCTTCCTTCCTTCCTTCCTTCCTTCCTTCCTTCCTTCCTTCCTTCCTTCCTGGAATCCTTCCTTCCTGGAATCCTTCCTTCCTGGAATCCTTCCTTCCTG
>NW_028276156.1:7500-12500 GCF_052056855.1 Sturnus vulgaris
TCCTTCCTGGAATCCTTCCTTCCTGGAATACTTCCTTCCTGGAATCCTTCCTGGAATCCTTCCTTCCTGGAATCCTTCCTTCCTGGAATCCTTCCTGCCTGGAATCCTTCCTTCCTGGAATACTTCCTTCCTTCCTTCCTTCCTTCCTTCCTTCCTTCCTGGAAGCCTTCCTTCCTTCCTTCCTGGACTCCTTCCTTCCTTCCTTCCTTCCTTTCTTCCTTCCTTGCTTCCGACCTTCCTTCCTTCCTTCCTTCCTTCCTTCCTTCCTTCCTGGAATCCTTCCTTCCTTCCTTCCTTCCTGGAATCCTTCCTTCCTTCCTGGAATCCTTCCTTCCTGGAATCCTTCCTTCCTGGAATCCTTCTTTCCTTCCTGGAATCCTTCCTTCCTTCCTGGAATCCTTCCTTCCTGGAGTCCTTCCTTCCTGGAATCCTTCCTTCCTGGAATCCTTCCTTCCTGGAATCCTTCCTTCCTTCCTGGAATCCTTCCTTCCTGGAATCCTTCCTTCCTTCCTTCCTTCCTTCCTTCCTTGCTTCTTGGAATCCTTCCTGGAATCCTTCCTTCCAGGAATCCTTCCTTCCTGTAATCCTTCCTTCCTTCCTTCAATCCTTCCTGGAATACTTCATTCCTGGGATCCTTCCTTCCTTCCTTCCTTCCTTCCTTCCTGGAATCCTTCCTTCCTTCCTGGAATCCTTCCTTCCTGGAATCCTTCCTTCCTGGAATACTTCCTTCCTGGAATCCTTCCTGGAATCCTTCCTTCCTGGAATCCTTCCTTCCTGGAATCCTTCCTGCCTGGAATCCTTCCTTCCTGGAATACTTCCTTCCTGGAATCCTTCCTTCCTTCCTTCCTTCCTGGAAGCCTTCCTTCCTTCCTTCCTGGACTCCTTCCTTCCTTCCTTCCTTCCTTTCTTCCTTCCTTGCTTCCGACCTTCCTCCTTCCTTCCTTCCTTCCTTCCTTCCTTCCTGGAATCCTTCCTTCCTTCCTTCCTTCCTGGAATCCTTCCTTCCTTCCTTCCTGGAATCCTTCCTGGAATCCTTCCTTCCTGGAATCCTTCCTTCCTGGAATCCTTCCTGGAATCCTTCCTTCCTTCCTGGAATCCTTCCTTCCTGGAATCCTTCCTGGAATCCTTCCTGGAATCCTTCGTTCCTTCCTTCCTTCCTTCCTTCCTTCCTTCCTTCCTTCCTTCCTTCCTTCCTTCCTTCCTTCCTTCCTTCCTTCCTTCCTTCGTTCCTTCCTTCCTTCCTTCCTGGAATCCTTCCTTCCTGGAATCCTTCCTTCCTTCCTGGAATCCTTCCTGGAATCCTTCCTGGAATCCTTCCTTCCTTCCTTCCTGGATCCTTCCTTCCTTCCTTCCTTCCTTCCTTCCTTCCTTCCTTCCTTCCTTCCTTCCTTCCTTCCTTCCTTCCTTCCTTCCTTCCTTCCTTCCTTCCTTCCTTCCTTCCTTCCTTCCTTCCTTCCTTCCTTCCTTCCTTCCTTCCTTCCTTCCTTCCTTCCTTCCTTCCTTCCTTCCTACCTTCCTTCCTGGAATCCTTCCTGGAATCCTTCCTTCCTTCCTTCCTTCCTTCCTTCCTTCCTTCCTTCCTTCCTTCCTTCCTTCCTTCCTTCCTTCCTTCCTTCCTTCCTTCCTTCCTTCCTTCCTTCCTTCCTTCCTTCCTTCCTTCCTTCCTTCCTTCCTTCCTTCCTTCCTTCCTGGAATCCTTCCTGGAATCCTTCCTGGAATCCTTCCTGGAATCCTTCCTTCCTTCCTTCCTTCCTTCCTTCCTACCTTCCTTCCTGGAATCCTTCCTGGAATCCTTCCTGGAATCCTTCCTGGAATCCTTCCTTCCTGGAATCCTTCCTTCCTGCCTGGAATCCTTCCTTCCTTCCTGGAATCCTTCCTTCCTGGAATCCTTCCTGGAATCCTTCCTGGAATCCTTCCTGGAATCCTTCCTGGAATCCTTCCTTCCTTCCTTCCTTCCTTCCTTCCTGGAATCCTTCCTTCCTTCCTGGAATCCTTCCTTCCTTCCTTCCTTCTTTCCTTCCTTCCTTCCTTCCTTCCTTCCTTCCTTCCTTCCTTCCTTCCTTCCTTCCTTCCTTCCTTCCTTCCTTCCTTCCTTCCTTCCTTCCTTCCTTCCTTCCTTCCTTCCTTCCTTCCTTCCTTCCTTCCTTCCTTCCTTCCTGGAATCCTTCCTGGAATCCTTCCTGGAATCCTTCCTTCCTTCCTTCCTTCCTTCCTGGAATCCTTCCTTCCTGGAATCCTTCCTTCCTTCCTGGAATCCTTCCTTCCTGGAATCCTTCCTTCCTGGAATCCTTCCTTCCTGGAATCCTTCCTTCCTGGAATCCTTCCTTCCTGGAATCCTTCCTGGAATCCTTCCTGGAATCCTTCCTGGAATCCTTCCTGGAATCCTTCCTTCCTGGAATCCTTCCTTCCTTCCTTCCTTCCTGGAATCCTTCCTTCCTGGAATCCTTCCTTCCTTCCTGGAATCCTTCCTACCTGGAAGCCTTCCTTCCTTCCTTCCTTCCTGAAATCCTTCCTTCCTTCCTGGAATCCTTCCTTCCTTCCTGGAATCCTTCCTTCCTGGAATCCTTCCTTCCTGGAATCCTTCCTTCCTTCCTGGAATCCTTCCTTCCTGGAATCCTTCCTTCCTGGAATCCTTCTTTCCTTCCTGGAATCCTTCCTTCCTTCCTGAAATCCTTCCTTCCTGGAGTCCTTCCTTCCTGGAATCCTTCCTTCCTTCCTTCCTTCCTTCCTAGATTCCTTCCTTCCTTCCTTCCTTCCTTCCTTCCTTCCTTCCTTCCTTCCTTCCTTCCTTCCTTCCTTCCTTCCTTCCTTCCTTCCTTCCTTCCTTCCTTCCTTCCTTCCTTCCTTCCTTCCTTCCTTCCTTCCTTCCTTCCTGGAATCCTTCCTTCCTGGAATCCTTCCTTCCTGGAATCCTTCCTTCCTGGAATCCTTCCTTCCTGGAATCCTTCCTTCCTGGAATCCTTCCTTCCTGGAATCCTTCCTTCCTTCCTTCCTTCCTTCCTTCCTTCCTTCCTTCCTTCCTTCCTTCCTTCCTTCCTTCCTTCCTTCCTTCCTTCCTTCCTTCCTTCCTTCCTTCCTGGAATCCTTCCTTCCTTCCTTCCTTCTTGGAATCCTTCCTGGAATCCTTCCTTCCTGGAATCCTTCCTTCCTGGAATCCTTCCTTCCTTCCTTCAATCCTTCCTGGAATACTTCCTTCCTGGAATCCTTCCTTCCTTCCTGGAATCCTTCCTTCCTGGAATCCTTCCTTCCTTCCTGGAATCCTTCCTTCCTTCCTTCCTTCTTTCCTTCCTTCCTTCCTTCCTTCCTTCCTTCCTTCCTTCCTTCCTTCCTTCCTTCCTTCCTGGAATCCTTCCTTCCTGGAATCCTTCCTTCCTGGAATCCTTCCTTCCTAGATTCCTTCCTTTTTTCCTTCATTTTTCGTTCCTTCCTTCCTTCCTTCCTTCCTTCCTTCCTTCCTTCCTTCCTTCCTGGAATCCTTCCTTCCTGGAATCCTTCCTTCCTGGAATCCTTCCTTCCTTCCTTCCTTCCTTCCTGGAACCCTTCCTTCCTGAATCCTTCCTTCCTTCCTGGAATCCTTCCTTCCTTCCTGGAATCCTTCCTGGAATCCTTCCTGGAATCCTTCCTTCCTTCCTTCCTTCCTGGAATCCTTCCTGGAATCCTTCCTTCCTTCCTTCCTGGAATCCTTCCTTTTCCTGAAATCCTTCCTTCCTGGAGTCCTTCCTTCCTGGAATCCTTCCTTCCTGGAGTCCTTCCTTCCTAGATTCCTTCCTTTTTTCCTTCTTTTTTCCTTCCTTCCTTCCTCCTTCCTTCCTTCCTTCCTTCCTTCCTTCCTTCCTTCCTTCCTTCCTTCCTTCCTTCCTTCCTTCCTTCCTTCCTTCCTTCCTTCCTTCCTTCCTTCCTTCCTTCCTTCCTTCCTTCCTTCCTTCCTTCCTTCCTTCCTTCCTTCCTTCCTTCCTTCCTTCCTTCTTTCCTTCCTTCCTTCCTTCCTTCCTTCCTTCCTTCCTTCCTTCCTTCCTTCCTGGAATCCTTCCTTCCTTCCTTCCTTCCTTCCTGGAATCCTTCCTTCCTGGAATCCTTCCTTCCTGGAATCCTTCCTGGAATCCTTCCTGGAATCCTTCCTTCCTTCCTTCCTTCCTGGAATCCTTCCTGGAATCCTTCCTTCCTTCCTTCCTGGAATCCTTCCTTCCTTCCTTCCTTCCTTCCTGGAATCCTTCCTTCCTTCCTTCCTGGAATCCTTCCTTCCTTCCTGGAATCCTTCCTTCCTGGAATCCTTCCTTCCTGGAATCCTTCCTTCCTTCCTGGAATCCTTCCTTCCTGGAATCCTTCCTTCCTTCCTTCCTTTTTGGAATCCTTCCTTCCTGCCTGGAATCCTTCCTTCCTTCCTGGAATCCTTCCTTCCTGGAATCCTTCCTGGAATCCTTCCTGGAATCCTTCCTGGAATCCTTCCTGGAATCCTTCCTGGAATCCTTCCTACCTTCCTGGAATCCTTCCTTCCTGGAATCCTTCCTTCCTTCCTGGAATCCTTCCTTCCTGCAATCATTCCTTCATGGAATGCTTCCTTCCTGGAATCCTTCCTTCCTGGAATCCTTCCTTCCTTCCTTCCTGGAATCCTTCCTTCCTGGAATCCTTCCTTCCTTCCTTCCTTCCCGGAATCCTTCCTTCCTGGAATCCTTCCTTCCTTCCTGGAATCCTTCCTTCCTTCCTGGAATCCTTCCTTCCTGGAATCCTTCCTTCCTTCCTGGAATCCTTCCTTCCTTCCTGGAATCCTTCCTTCCTGGAATCCTTCCTTCATGGAATGCTTCCTTCCTGGAATCCTTCCTTCCTGGAAGCCTTCCTTCCTTCTTTCCTGGAATCCTTCCTTCCTGGAATCCTTCCTTCCTTCCTGGAATCCTTCCTTCCTGGAATCCTTCCTTCCTGGAATCCTTCCTTCCTTCCTCCCTTCCTGGAATCCTTCCTTCCTTCCTTCCTTCCTGGAATCCTTCCTTCCTGGAATCCTTCCT
>NW_028276156.1:15000-20000 GCF_052056855.1 Sturnus vulgaris
TCCTTCCTTCCTTCCTTCCCGGAATCCTTCCTTCCTGGAATCCTTCCTTCCTTCCTGGAATCCTTCCTTCCTTCCTGGAATCTTTCCTTCCTGGAATCCTTCCTTCCTTCCTGGAATCCTTCCTTCCTTCCTGGAATCCTTCCTTCCTGGAATCCTTCCTTCATGGAATGCTTCCTTCCTGGAATCCTTCCTTCCTGGAAGCCTTCCTTCCTTCTTTCCTGGAATCCTTCCTTCCTGGAATCCTTCCTTCCTTCCTGGAATCCTTCCTTCCTGGAATCCTTCCTTCATGGAATGCTTCCTTCCTGGAATCCTTCCTTCCTGGAATCCTTCCTTCCTGGAATCCTTCCTTCCTTCCTCCCTTCCTGGAATCCTTCCTTCCTTCCTTCCTTCCTGGAATCCTTCCTTCCTGGAATCCTTCCTTCCTTCCTGGAATCCTTCCTTCCTTCCTGGAATCCTTCCTTCCTGGAATCCTTCCTTCCTGGAAGCCTTCCTTCCTTCCTTCCTTCCTGAAATCCTTTCTTCCTTCCTGGAATCCTTCCTTCCTTCCTTCCTTCCTTCCTTCCTTCCTTCCTTCCTTCCTTCCTTCCTTCCTTCCTTCCTTCCTTCCTTCCTTCCTGGAATCCTTCTTTCCTTCCTTCCTTCCTTCCTTCCTTCCTTCCTTCCTTCCTTCCTTCCTTCCTTCCTTCCTTCCTTCCTTCCTTCCTTCCTTCCTTCCTTCCTTCCTTCCTTCCTTCCTTCCTTCCTTCCTTCCTTCCTTCCTTCCTTCCTTCCTTCCTTCCTTCCTTCCTTCCTTCCTTCCTTCCTTCCTTCCTTCCTTCCTTCCTTCCTTCCTTTCTTCCTTCCTGGAATCCTTCCTTCCTTCCTTCCTTCCTGGAAGCCTTCCTTCCTTCCTTCCTGGACTCCTTCCTTCCTTCCTTCCTTCCTTTCTTCCTTCCTTGCTTCCGACCTTCCTCCTTCCTTCCTTCCTTCCTTCCTTCCTTCCTGGAATCCTTCCTTCCTTCCTTCCTTCCTGGAATCCTTCCTTCCTTCCTTCCTGGAATCCTTCCTGGAATCCTTCCTTCCTGGAATCCTTCCTTCCTGGAATCCTTCCTGGAATCCTTCCTTCCTTCCTGGAATCCTTCCTTCCTGGAATCCTTCCTGGAATCCTTCCTGGAATCCTTCCTTCCTTCCTTCCTTCCTTCCTTCCTTCCTTCCTTCCTTCCTTCCTTCCTTCCTTCCTTCCTTCCTTCCTTCCTTCCTTCCTTCCTTCCTTCCTTCCTTCCTGGAATCCTTCCTTCCTGGAATCCTTCCTTCCTTCCTGGAATCCTTCCTGGAATCCTTCCTGGAATCCTTCCTTCCTTCCTTCCTGGATCCTTCCTTCCTTCCTTCCTTCCTTCCTTCCTTCCTTCCTTCCTTCCTTCCTTCCTTCCTTCCTTCCTTCCTTCCTTCCTTCCTTCCTTCCTTCCTTCCTTCCTTCCTTCCTTCCTTCCTTCCTTCCTTCCTTCCTTCCTTCCTTCCTTCCTTCCTACCTTCCTTCCTGGAATCCTTCCTTCCTTCCTTCCTTCCTTCCTTCCTTCCTTCCTTCCTTCCTTCCTTCCTTCCTTCCTTCCTTCCTTCCTTCCTTCCTTCCTTCCTTCCTTCCTTCCTTCCTTCCTTCCTTCCTTCCTTCCTTCCTTCCTTCCTTCCTGGAATCCTTCCTTCCTTCCTTCCTGGAATCCTTCCTTCCTTCCTTCCTTCCTTCCTTCCTTCCTTCCTTCCTTCCTTCCTTCCTTCCTTCCTTCCTTCCTTCCTTCCTTCCTTCCTTCCTTCCTTCCTTCCTTCCTTCCTTCCTTCCTTCCTTCCTTCCTTCCTTCCTTCCTTCCTTCCTTCCTTCCTTCCTGGAATCCTTCCTGGAATCCTTCCTGGAATCCTTCCTGGAATCCTTCCTGGAATCCTTCCTGGAATCCTTCCTTCCTTCCTTCCTTCCTTCCTTCCTTCCTTCCTTCCTTCCTTCCTACCTTCCTTCCTGGAATCCTTCCTGGAATCCTTCCTGGAATCCTTCCTGGAATCCTTCCTTCCTGGAATCCTTCCTTCCTGCCTGGAATCCTTCCTTCCTTCCTGGAATCCTTCCTTCCTGGAATCCTTCCTGGAATCCTTCCTGGAATACTTCCTGGAATCCTTCCTGGAATCCTTCCTGGAATCCTTCCTTCCTTCCTGGAATCCTTCCTTCCTGGAATCCTTCCTTCCTTCCTGGAATCCTTCCTTCCTTCCTTCCTTCTTTCCTTCCTTCCTTCCTTCCTTCCTTCCTTCCTTCCTTCCTTCCTTCCTTCCTTCCTTCCTTCCTTCCTTCCTTCCTTCCTTCCTTCCTTCCTTCCTTCCTTCCTTCCTGGAATCCTTCCTGGAATCCTTCCTGGAATCCTTCCTGGAATCCTTCCTGGAATCCTTCCTTCCTTCCTTCCTTCCTTCCTGGAATCCTTCCTTCCTTCCTTCCTGGAATCCTTCCTTCCTGGAATCCTTCCTTCCTTCCTGGAATCCTTCCTTCCTGGAATCCTTCCTTCCTGGAATCCTTCCTTCCTGGAATCCTTCCTTCCTGGAATCCTTCCTTCCTGGAATCCTTCCTGGAATCCTTCCTGGAATCCTTCCTGGAATCCTTCCTGGAATCCTTCCTTCCTGGAATCCTTCCTTCCTTCCTTCCTTCCTGGAATCCTTCCTTCCTGGAATCCTTCCTTCCTTCCTGGAATCCTTCCTACCTGGAAGCCTTCCTTCCTTCCTTCCTTCCTGAAATCCTTCCTTCCTTCCTGGAATCCTTCCTTCCTTCCTGGAATCCTTCCTTCCTGGAATCCTTCCTTCCTGGAATCCTTCCTTCCTTCCTGGAATCCTTCCTTCCTTCCTTCCTTCCTTCCTGGAATCCTTCTTTCCTTCCTGGAATCCTTCCTTCCTTCCTGAAATCCTTCCTTCCTGGAGTCCTTCCTTCCTGGAATCCTTCCTTCCTTCCTTCCTTCCTTCCTTCCTTCCTTCCTTCCTTCCTGGAATCCTTCCTTCCTTCCTGGAATCCTTCCTTCCTTCCTTCCTTCCTTCCTTCCTTCCTTCCTTCCTTCCTTCCTTCCTTCCTTCCTTCCTTCCTTCCTTCCTTCCTTCCTTCCTTCCTTCCTTCCTTCCTTCCTTCCTTCCTTCCTTCCTTCCTTCCTTCCTTCCTTCCTTCCTTCCTTCCTTCCTTCCTTCCTTCCTTCCTTCCTGGAATCCTTCCTGGAATCCTTCCTGGAATCCTTCCTGGAATCCTTCCTGGAATCCTTCCTTCCTTCCTTCCTTCCTTCCTTCCTTCCTACCTTCCTTCCTGGAATCCTTCCTGGAATCCTTCCTGGAATCCTTCCTGGAATCCTTCCTTCCTGGAATCCTTCCTTCCTGCCTGGAATCCTTCCTTCCTTCCTGGAATCCTTCCTTCCTGGAATCCTTCCTGGAATCCTTTGAATCCTTCCTGGAATCCTTCCTGGAATCCTTCCTGGAATCCTTCCTTCCTTCCTGGAATCCTTCCTTCCTGGAATCCTTCCTTCCTTCCTGGAATCCTTCCTTCCTTCCTTCCTTCTTTCCTTCCTTCCTTCCTTCCTTCCTTCCTTCCTTCCTTCCTTCCTTCCTTCCTTCCTTCCTTCCTTCCTTCCTTCCTTCCTTCCTTCCTTCCTTCCTTCCTTCCTTCCTTCCTGGAATCCTTCCTGGAATCCTTCCTGGAATCCTTCCTGGAATCCTTCCTTCCTTCCTTCCTTCCTTCCTGGAATCCTTCCTTCCTTCCTTCCTGGAATCCTTCCTTCCTGGAATCCTTCCTTCCTTCCTGGAATCCTTCCTTCCTGGAATCCTTCCTTCCTGGAATCCTTCCTTCCTGGAATCCTTCCTTCCTGGAATCCTTCCTTCCTGGAATCCTTCCTGGAATCCTTCCTGGAATCCTTCCTGAATCCTTCCTGGAATCCTTCCTTCCTGGAATCCTTCCTTCCTTCCTTCCTTCCTGGAATCCTTCCTTCCTGGAATCCTTCCTTCCTTCCTGGAATCCTTCCTACCTGGAAGCCTTCCTTCCTTCCTTCCTTCCTGAAATCCTTCCTTCCTTCCTGGAATCCTTCCTTCCTTCCTGGAATCCTTCCTTCCTGGAATCCTTCCTTCCTGGAATCCTTCCTTCCTTCCTGGAATCCTTCCTTCCTGGAATCCTTCCTTCCTGGAATCCTTCTTTCCTTCCTGTAATCCTTCCTTCCTTCCTGAAATCCTTCCTTCCTGGAGTCCTTCCTTCCTGGAATCCTTCCTTCCTTCCTTCCTTCCTTCCTAGATTCCTTCCTTCCTTCCTTCCTTCCTTCCTTCCTTCCTTCCTTCCTTCCTTCCTTCCTTCCTTCCTTCCTTCCTTCCTTCCTTCCTTCCTTCCTTCCTTCCTTCCTTCCTTCCTTCCTTCCTTCCTTCCTTCCTTCCTTCCTTCCTTCCTGGAATCCTTCCTTCCTGGAATCCTTCCTTCCTTCCTTCCTTCCTTCCTTCCTTCCTTCCTTCCTTCCTTCCTTCCTTCCTTCCTTCCTTCCTTCCTTCCTTCCTTCCTTCCTTCCTGGAATCCTTCCTTCCTTCCTTCCTTCTTGGAATCCTTCCTGGAATCCTTCCTTCCTGGAATCCTTCCTTCCTGGAATCCTTCCTTCCTTCCTTCAATCCTTCCTGGAATACTTCCTTCCTGGAATCCTTCCTTCCTTCCTGGAATCCTTCCTTCCTGGAATCCTTCCTTCCTTCCTGGAATCCTTCCTTCCTTCCTTCCTTCTTTCCTTCCTTCCTTCCTTCCTTCCTTCCTTCCTTCCTTCCTTCCTTCCTTCCTTCCTTCCTTCCTTCCTTCCTTCCTTCCTTCCTTCCTTCCTGGAATCCTTCCTTCCTGGAATCCTTCCTTCCTGGAATCCTTCCTTCCTGGAATCCTTCCTTCCTAGATTCCTTCCTTTTTTCCTTCATTTTTCGTTCGTTCCTTCCTTCCTTCCTTCCTTCCTTCCTTCCTTCCTTCCTTCCTGGAATCCTTCCTTCCTGGAATCCTTCCTTCC
>NW_028276156.1:25000-45385 GCF_052056855.1 Sturnus vulgaris
ATCCTTCCTTCCTGGAATCCTTCCTTCCTTCCTGGAATCCTTCCTTCCTTCCTGGAATCCTTCCTTCCTGGAATCCTTCCTTCCTGGAAGCCTTCCTTCCTTCCTTCCTTCCTGAAATCCTTTCTTCCTTCCTGGAATCCTTCCTTCCTTCCTTCCTTCCTTCCTTCCTTCCTTCCTTCCTTCCTTCCTTCCTTCCTTCCTTCCTTCCTTCCTGGAATCCTTCTTTCCTTCCTTCCTTCCTTCCTTCCTTCCTTCCTTCCTTCCTTCCTTCCTTCCTTCCTTCCTTCCTTCCTTCCTTCCTTCCTTCCTTCCTTCCTTCCTTCCTTCCTTCCTTCCTTCCTTCCTTCCTTCCTTCCTTCCTTCCTTCCTTCCTTCCTTCCTTCCTTCCTTCCTTCCTTCCTTCCTTCCTTCCTTCCTTCCTTCCTTCCTTCCTTTCTTCCTTCCTGGAATCCTTCCTTCCTTCCTTCCTTCCTGGAAGCCTTCCTTCCTTCCTTCCTGGACTCCTTCCTTCCTTCCTTCCTTCCTTTCTTCCTTCCTTGCTTCCGACCTTCCTCCTTCCTTCCTTCCTTCCTTCCTTCCTTCCTGGAATCCTTCCTTCCTTCCTTCCTTCCTGGAATCCTTCCTTCCTTCCTTCCTGGAATCCTTCCTGGAATCCTTCCTTCCTGGAATCCTTCCTTCCTGGAATCCTTCCTGGAATCCTTCCTTCCTTCCTGGAATCCTTCCTTCCTGGAATCCTTCCTGGAATCCTTCCTGGAATCCTTCCTTCCTTCCTTCCTTCCTTCCTTCCTTCCTTCCTTCCTTCCTTCCTTCCTTCCTTCCTTCCTTCCTTCCTTCCTTCCTTCCTTCCTGGAATCCTTCCTTCCTGGAATCCTTCCTTCCTTCCTGGAATCCTTCCTGGAATCCTTCCTGGAATCCTTCCTTCCTTCCTTCCTGGATCCTTCCTTCCTTCCTTCCTTCCTTCCTTCCTTCCTTCCTTCCTTCCTTCCTTCCTTCCTTCCTTCCTTCCTTCCTTCCTTCCTTCCTTCCTTCCTTCCTTCCTTCCTTCCTTCCTTCCTTCCTTCCTTCCTTCCTTCCTTCCTTCCTTCCTTCCTTCCTTCCTTCCTTCCTTCCTTCCTTCCTTCCTTCCTACCTTCCTTCCTGGAATCCTTCCTTCCTTCCTTCCTTCCTTCCTTCCTTCCTTCCTTCCTTCCTTCCTTCCTTCCTTCCTTCCTTCCTTCCTTCCTTCCTTCCTTCCTTCCTTCCTTCCTTCCTTCCTTCCTTCCTTCCTTCCTTCCTTCCTTCCTTCCTTCCTGGAATCCTTCCTTCCTTCCTTCCTGGAATCCTTCCTTCCTTCCTTCCTTCCTTCCTTCCTTCCTTCCTTCCTTCCTTCCTTCCTTCCTTCCTTCCTTCCTTCCTTCCTTCCTTCCTTCCTTCCTTCCTTCCTTCCTTCCTTCCTTCCTTCCTTCCTTCCTTCCTTCCTGGAATCCTTCCTGGAATCCTTCCTGGAATCCTTCCTGGAATCCTTCCTGGAATCCTTCCTGGAATCCTTCCTGGAATCCTTCCTTCCTTCCTTCCTTCCTTCCTTCCTTCCTTCCTACCTTCCTTCCTGGAATCCTTCCTGGAATCCTTCCTGGAATCCTTCCTGGAATCCTTCCTTCCTGGAATCCTTCCTTCCTGCCTGGAATCCTTCCTTCCTTCCTGGAATCCTTCCTTCCTGGAATCCTTCCTGGAATCCTTCCTGGAATCCTTCCTGGAATCCTTCCTGGAATCCTTCCTGGAATCCTTCCTTCCTTCCTGGAATCCTTCCTTCCTGGAATCCTTCCTTCCTTCCTGGAATCCTTCCTTCCTTCCTTCCTTCTTTCCTTCCTTCCTTCCTTCCTTCCTTCCTTCCTTCCTTCCTTCCTTCCTTCCTTCCTTCCTTCCTTCCTTCCTTCCTTCCTTCCTTCCTTCCTTCCTTCCTTCCTTCCTTCCTTCCTTCCTTCCTGGAATCCTTCCTGGAATCCTTCCTGGAATCCTTCCTGGAATCCTTCCTGGAATCCTTCCTGGAATCCTTCCTTCCTTCCTTCCTTCCTTCCTGGAATCCTTCCTTCCTTCCTTCCTGGAATCCTTCCTTCCTGGAATCCTTCCTTCCTTCCTGGAATCCTTCCTTCCTGGAATCCTTCCTTCCTGGAATCCTTCCTTCCTGGAATCCTTCCTTCCTGGAATCCTTCCTTCCTGGAATCCTTCCTGGAATCCTTCCTGGAATCCTTCCTGGAATCCTTCCTGGAATCCTTCCTTCCTGGAATCCTTCCTTCCTTCCTTGCTTCCTGGAATCCTTCCTTCCTGGAATCCTTCCTTCCTTCCTGGAATCCTTCCTACCTGGAAGCCTTCCTTCCTTCCTTCCTTCCTGAAATCCTTCCTTCCTTCCTGGAATCCTTCCTTCCTTCCTGGAATCCTTCCTTCCTGGAATCCTTCCTTCCTGGAATCCTTCCTTCCTTCCTGGAATCCTTCCTTCCTGGAATCCTTCCTTCCTGGAATCCTTCTTTCCTTCCTGGAATCCTTCCTTCCTTCCTGAAATCCTTCCTTCCTGGAGTCCTTCCTTCCTGGAATCCTTCCTTCCTTCCTTCCTTCCTTCCTTCCTTCCTTCCTTCCTTCCTGGAATCCTTCCTTCCTTCCTGGAATCCTTCCTTCCTTCCTTCCTTCCTTCCTTCCTTCCTTCCTTCCTTCCTTCCTTCCTTCCTTCCTTCCTTCCTTCCTTCCTTCCTTCCTTCCTTCCTTCCTTCCTTCCTTCCTTCCTTCCTTCCTTCCTTCCTTCCTTCCTTCCTTCCTTCCTTCCTTCCTTCCTTCCTTCCTTCCTTCCTTCCTTCCTGGAATCCTTCCTGGAATCCTTCCTGGAATCCTTCCTGGAATCCTTCCTTCCTTCCTTCCTTCCTTCCTTCCTTCCTTCCTACCTTCCTTCCTGGAATCCTTCCTGGAATCCTTCCTGGAATCCTTCCTGGAATCCTTCCTTCCTGGAATCCTTCCTTCCTGCCTGGAATCCTTCCTTCCTTCCTGGAATCCTTCCTTCCTGGAATCCTTCCTGGAATCCTTCCTGGAATCCTTCCTGGAATCCTTCCTGGAATCCTTCCTGGAATCCTTCCTTCCTTCCTGGAATCCTTCCTTCCTGGAATCCTTCCTTCCTTCCTGGAATCCTTCCTTCCTTCCTTCCTTCTTTCCTTCCTTCCTTCCTTCCTTCCTTCCTTCCTTCCTTCCTTCCTTCCTTCCTTCCTTCCTTCCTTCCTTCCTTCCTTCCTTCCTTCCTTCCTTCCTTCCTTCCTTCCTTCCTTCCTGGAATCCTTCCTGGAATCCTTCCTGGAATCCTTCCTGGAATCCTTCCTGGAATCCTTCCTTCCTTCCTTCCTTCCTTCCTGGAATCCTTCCTTCCTTCCTTCCTGGAATCCTTCCTTCCTGGAATCCTTCCTTCCTTCCTGGAATCCTTCCTTCCTGGAATCCTTCCTTCCTGGAATCCTTCCTTCCTGGAATCCTTCCTTCCTGGAATCCTTCCTGGAATCCTTCCTGGAATCCTTCCTGGAATCCTTCCTGGAATCCTTCCTTCCTGGAATCCTTCCTTCCTTCCTTCCTTCCTGGAATCCTTCCTTCCTGGAATCCTTCCTTCCTTCCTGGAATCCTTCCTACCTGGAAGCCTTCCTTCCTTCCTTCCTTCCTGAAATCCTTCCTTCCTTCCTGGAATCCTTCCTTCCTTCCTGGAATCCTTCCTTCCTGGAATCCTTCCTTCCTGGAATCCTTCCTTCCTTCCTGGAATCCTTCCTTCCTGGAATCCTTCCTTCCTGGAATCCTTCTTTCCTTCCTGGAATCCTTCCTTCCTTCCTGAAATCCTTCCTTCCTGGAGTCCTTCCTTCCTGGAATCCTTCCTTCCTTCCTTCCTTCCTTCCTAGATTCCTTCCTTCCTTCCTTCCTTCCTTCCTTCCTTCCTTCCTTCCTTCCTTCCTTCCTTCCTTCCTTCCTTCCTTCCTTCCTTCCTTCCTTCCTTCCTTCCTTCCTTCCTTCCTTCCTTCCTTCCTTCCTTCCTTCCTTCCTTCCTTCCTTCCTTCCTTCCTTCCTTCCTTCCTTCCTTCCTTCCTTCCTTCCTTCCTTCCTTCCTGGAATCCTTCCTTCCTGGAATCCTTCCTTCCTGGAATCCTTCCTTCCTTCCTTCCTTCCTTCCTTCCTTCCTTCCTTCCTTCCTTCCTTCCTTCCTTCCTTCCTTCCTTCCTTCCTTCCTTCCTTCCTGGAATCCTTCCTTCCTTCCTTCCTTCTTGGAATCCTTCCTGGAATCCTTCCTTCCTGGAATCCTTCCTTCCTGGAATCCTTCCTTCCTTCCTTCAATCCTTCCTGGAATACTTCCTTCCTGGAATCCTTCCTTCCTTCCTGGAATCCTTCCTTCCTGGAATCCTTCCTTCCTTCCTGGAATCCTTCCTTCCTTCCTTCCTTCTTTCCTTCCTTCCTTCCTTCCTTCCTTCCTTCCTTCCTTCCTTCCTTCCTTCCTTCCTTCCTTCCTTCCTTCCTTCCTTCCTTCCTGGAATCCTTCCTTCCTGGAATCCTTCCTTCCTGGAATCCTTCCTTCCTGGAATCCTTCCTTCCTAGATTCCTTCCTTTTTTCCTTCATTTTTCGTTCGTTCCTTCCTTCCTTCCTTCCTTCCTTCCTTCCTTCCTTCCTTCCTGGAATCCTTCCTTCCTGGAATCCTTCCTTCCTGGAATCCTTCCTTCCTTCCTTCCTTCCTTCCTGGAACCCTTCCTTCCTGGAATCCTTCCTTCCTTCCTGGAATCCTTCCTTCCTTCCTGGAATCCTTCCTGGAATCCTTCCTTCCTTCCTTCCTTCTTGGAATCCTTCCTGGAATCCTTCCTTCCTTCCTTCCTGGAATCCTTCCTTCCTGGAATCCTTCTTTCCTTCCTGGAATCCTTCCTTCCTTCCTGAAATCCTTCCTTCCTGGAGTCCTTCCTTCCTGGAATCCTTCCTTCCTGGAGTCCTTCCTTCCTAGATTCCTTCCTTTTTTCCTTCTTTTTTCCTTCCTTCCTTCCTTCCTTCCTTCCTTCCTTCCTTCCTTCCTTCCTTCCTTCCTTCCTTCCTTCCTTCCTTCCTTCCTTCCTTCCTTCCTTCCTTCCTTCCTTCCTTCCTTCCTTCCTTCCTTCCTTCCTTCCTTCCTTCCTTCCTTCCTTCCTTCCTTCCTTCCTTCCTGGAATCCTTCCTTCCTTCCTTCCTTCCTTCCTGGAATCCTTCCTTCCTGGAATCCTTCCTTCCTGGAATCCTTCCTGGAATCCTTCCTGGAATCCTTCCTTCCTTCCTTCCTTCCTGGAATCCTTCCTGGAATCCTTCCTTCCTTCCTTCCTGGAATCCTTCCTTCCTGGAATCCTTCCTTCCTGGAATCCTTCCTTCCTTCCTTCCTGGAATCCTTCCTTCCTTCCTGGAATCCTTCCTTCCTGGAATCCTTCCTTCCTGGAATCCTTCCTTCCTTCCTGGAATCCTTCCTTCCTGGAATCCTTCCTTCCTTCCTTCCTTTTTGGAATCCTTCCTTCCTGCCTGGAATCCTTCCTTCCTTCCTGGAATCCTTCCTTCCTGGAATCCTTCCTGGAATCCTTCCTGGAATCCTTCCTGGAATCCTTCCTGGAATCCTTCCTGGAATCCTTCCTACCTTCCTGGAATCCTTCCTTCCTGGAATCCTTCCTTCCTTCCTGGAATCCTTCCTTCCTGCAATCATTCCTTCATGGAATGCTTCCTTCCTGGAATCCTTCCTTCCTGGAATCCTTCCTTCCTTCCTTCCTGGAATCCTTCCTTCCTGGAATCCTTCCTTCCTTCCTTCCTTCCCGGAATCCTTCCTTCCTGGAATCCTTCCTTCCTTCCTGGAATCCTTCCTTCCTTCCTGGAATCCTTCCTTCCTGGAATCCTTCCTTCCTTCCTGGAATCCTTCCTTCCTTCCTGGAATCCTTCCTTCCTGGAAGCCTTCCTTCCTTCTTTCCTGGAATCCTTCCTTCCTGGAATCCTTCCTTCCTTCCTGGAATCCTTCCTTCCTGGAATCCTTCCTTCCTGGAATCCTTCCTTCCTTCCTCCCTTCCTGGAATCCTTCCTTCCTTCCTTCCTTCCTGGAATCCTTCCTTCCTGGAATCCTTCCTTCATGGAATCCTTCCTTCCTTCCTTCCTTCCTTCCTTCCTACCTTCCTTCCTGGAATCCTTCCTGGAATCCTTCCTGGAATCCTTCCTGGAATCCTTCCTTCCTGGAATCCTTCCTTCCTGCCTGGAATCCTTCCTTCCTTCCTGGAATCCTTCCTTCCTGGAATCCTTCCTGGAATCCTTCCTGGAATCCTTCCTGGAATCCTTCCTGGAATCCTTCCTGGAATCCTTCCTTCCTTCCTGGAATCCTTCCTTCCTGGAATCCTTCCTTCCTTCCTGGAATCCTTCCTTCCTTCCTTCCTTCTTTCCTTCCTTCCTTCCTTCCTTCCTTCCTTCCTTCCTTCCTTCCTTCCTTCCTTCCTTCCTTCCTTCCTTCCTTCCTTCCTTCCTTCCTTCCTTCCTTCCTTCCTTCCTTCCTTCCTTCCTTCCTTCCTTCCTTCCTTCCTTCCTTCCTTCCTTCCTTCCTGGAATCCTTCCTGGAATCCTTCCTGGAATCCTTCCTGGAATCCTTCCTTCCTTCCTTCCTTCCTTCCTGGAATCCTTCCTTCCTTCCTTCCTGGAATCCTTCCTTCCTGGAATCCTTCCTTCCTTCCTGGAATCCTTCCTTCCTGGAATCCTTCCTTCCTGGAATCCTTCCTTCCTGGAATCCTTCCTTCCTGGAATCCTTCCTTCCTGGAATCCTTCCTTCCTGGAATCCTTCCTGGAATCCTTCCTGGAATCCTTCCTGGAATCCTTCCTGGAATCCTTCCTTCCTGGAATCCTTCCTTCCTTCCTTCCTTCCTGGAATCCTTCCTTCCTGGAATCCTTCCTTCCTTCCTGGAATCCTTCCTACCTGGAAGCCTTCCTTCCTTCCTTCCTTCCTGAAATCCTTCCTTCCTTCCTGGAATCCTTCCTTCCTTCCTGGAATCCTTCCTTCCTGGAATCCTTCCTTCCTGGAATCCTTCCTTCCTTCCTGGAATCCTTCCTTCCTGGAATCCTTCCTTCCTGGAATCCTTCTTTCCTTCCTGGAATCCTTCCTTCCTTCCTGAAATCCTTCCTTCCTGGAGTCCTTCCTTCCTTCCTTCCTTCCTTCCTTCCTTCCTTCCTTCCTTCCTTCCTTCCTTCCTTCCTTCCTTCCTTCCTTCCTTCCTTCCTTCCTTCCTTCCTTCCTTCCTTCCTTCCTTCCTTCCTTCCTTCCTTCCTGGAATCCTTCCTTCCTGGAATCCTTCCTTCCTGGAATCCTTCCTTCCTGGAATCCTTCCTTCCTGGAATCCTTCCTTCCTGGAATCCTTCCTTCCTTCCTTCCTTCCTTCCTTCCTTCCTTCCTTCCTTCCTTCCTTCCTTCCTTCCTTCCTTCCTGGAATCCTTCCTTCCTTCCTTCCTTCTTGGAATCCTTCCTGGAATCCTTCCTTCCTGGAATCCTTCCTTCCTGGAATCCTTCCTTCCTTCCTTCAATCCTTCCTGGAATACTTCCTTCCTGGAATCCTTCCTTCCTTCCTGGAATCCTTCCTTCCTGGAATCCTTCCTTCCTTCCTGGAATCCTTCCTTCCTTCCTTCCTTCCTTCTTTCCTTCCTTCCTTCCTTCCTTCCTTCCTTCCTTCCTTCCTTCCTTCCTTCCTTCCTTCCTTCCTTCCTTCCTTCCTTCCTTCCTTCCTTCCTGGAATCCTTCCTTCCTGGAATCCTTCCTTCCTGGAATCCTTCCTTCCTAGATTCCTTCCTTTTTTCCTTCATTTTTCGTTCGTTCGTTCCTTCCTTCCTTCCTTCCTTCCTTCCTTCCTTCCTTCCTGGAATCCTTCCTTCCTTCCTTCCTTCTTGGAATCCTTCCTGGAATCCTTCCTTCCTGGAATCCTTCCTTCCTGGAATCCTTCCTTCCTTCCTTCAATCCTTCCTGGAATACTTCCTTCCTGGAATCCTTCCTTCCTTCCTGGAATCCTTCCTTCCTGGAATCCTTCCTTCCTTCCTGGAATCCTTCCTTCCTTCCTTCCTTCCTTCTTTCCTTCCTTCCTTCCTTCCTTCCTTCCTTCCTTCCTTCCTTCCTTCCTTCCTTCCTTCCTTCCTTCCTTCCTTCCTTCCTTCCTTCCTTCCTTCCTTCCTTCCTGGAATCCTTCCTTCCTGGAATCCTTCCTTCCTGGAATCCTTCCTTCCTAGATTCCTTCCTTTTTTCCTTCATTTTTCGTTCGTTCGTTCCTTCCTTCCTTCCTTCCTTCCTTCCTTCCTTCCTTCCTGGAATCCTTCCTTCCTGGAATCCTTCCTTCCTGGAATCCTTCCTTCCTTCCTTCCTTCCTTCCTGGAACCCTTCCTTCCTGGAATCCTTCCTTCCTTCCTGGAATCCTTCCTTCCTTCCTGGAATCCTTCCTGGAATCCTTCCTTCCTTCCTTCCTTCCTGGAATCCTTCCTGGAATCCTTCCTTCCTTCCTTCCTGGAATCCTTCCTTCCTGGAATCCTTCTTTCCTTCCTGGAATCCTTCCTTCCTTCCTGAAATCCTTCCTTCCTGGAGTCCTTCCTTCCTGGAATCCTTCCTTCCTGGAGTCCTTCCTTCCTAGATTCCTTCCTTTTTTCCTTCTTTTTTCCTTCCTTCCTTCCTTCCTTCCTTCCTTCCTTCCTTCCTTCCTTCCTTCCTTCCTGGATCCTTCCTTCCTTCCTTCCTGGAATCCTTCCTTCCTTCCTGGAATCAATCCTTCCTTCCTTCCTTCCTTCCTTCCTTCCTTCCTTCCTTCCTTCCTTCCTTCCTTCCTTCCTTCCTTCCTTCCTTCCTTCCTGGAATCCTTCCTGGAATCCTTCCTTCCTTCCTTCCTGGAATCCTTCCTTCCTTCCTGGAATCCTTCCTTCCTTCCTTCCTTCCTTCCTGGAATCCTTCCTTCCTGGAATCCTTCCTTCCTGGAATCCTTCCTGGAATCCTTCCTGGAATCCTTCCTTCCTTCCTTCCTTCCTGGAATCCTTCCTGGAATCCTTCCTTCCTTCCTTCCTGGAATCCTTCCTTCCTGGAATCCTTCCTTCCTGGAATCCTTCCTTCCTTCCTTCCTGGAATCCTTCCTTCCTTCCTGGAATCCTTCCTTCCTGGAATCCTTCCTTCCTGGAATCCTTCCTTCCTTCCTGGAATCCTTCCTTCCTGGAATCCTTCCTTCCTTCCTTCCTTTTTGGAATCCTTCCTTCCTGCCTGGAATCCTTCCTTCCTTCCTGGAATCCTTCCTTCCTGGAATCCTTCCTGGAATCCTTCCTGGAATCCTTCCTGGAATCCTTCCTGGAATCCTTCCTGGAATCCTTCCTACCTTCCTGGAATCCTTCCTTCCTGGAATCCTTCCTTCCTTCCTGGAATCCTTCCTTCCTGCAATCATTCCTTCATGGAATGCTTCCTTCCTGGAATCCTTCCTTCCTGGAATCCTTCCTTCCTTCCTTCCTGGAATCCTTCCTTCCTGGAATCCTTCCTTCCTTCCTTCCTTCCCGGAATCCTTCCTTCCTGGAATCCTTCCTTCCTTCCTGGAATCCTTCCTTCCTTCCTGGAATCCTTCCTTCCTGGAATCCTTCCTTCCTTCCTGGAATCCTTCCTTCCTTCCTGGAATCCTTCCTTCCTGGAATCCTTCCTTCATGGAATGCTTCCTTCCTGGATCACTTCCTTCCTGGAAGCCTTCCTTCCTTCTTTCCTGGAATCCTTCCTTCCTGGAATCCTTCCTTCCTTCCTGGAATCCTTCCTTCCTGGAATCCTTCCTTCCTGGAATCCTTCCTTCCTTCCTCCCTTCCTGGAATCCTTCCTTCCTTCCTTCCTTCCTGGAATCCTTCCTTCCTGGAATCCTTCCTTCATGGAAGCCTTCCTTCCTTCCTTCCTTCCTTCCTTCCTTCCTTCCTTCCTTCCTTCCTTCCTTCCTTCCTTCCTTCCTTCCTGGAATCCTTCCTGGAATCCTTCCTGGAATCCTTCCTGGAATCCTTCCTTCCTTCCTTCCTTCCTTCCTGGAATCCTTCCTTCCTTCCTTCCTGGAATCCTTCCTTCCTGGAATCCTTCCTTCCTTCCTGGAATCCTTCCTTCCTGGAATCCTTCCTTCCTGGAATCCTTCCTTCCTGGAATCCTTCCTTCCTGGAATCCTTCCTTCCTGGAATCCTTCCTGGAATCCTTCCTGGAATCCTTCCTGGAATCCTTCCTGGAATCCTTCCTTCCTGGAATCCTTCCTTCCTTCCTTCCTTCCTGGAATCCTTCCTTCCTGGAATCCTTCCTTCCTTCCTGGAATCCTTCCTACCTGGAAGCCTTCCTTCCTTCCTTCATTCCTGAAATCCTTCCTTCCTTCCTGGAATCCTTCCTTCCTTCCTGGAATCCTTCCTTCCTGGAATCCTTCCTTCCTGGAATCCTTCCTTCCTTCCTGGAATCCTTCCTTCCTGGAATCCTTCCTTCCTGGAATCCTTCTTTCCTTCCTGGAATCCTTCCTTCCTTCCTGAAATCCTTCCTTCCTGGAGTCCTTCCTTCCTGGAATCCTTCCTTCCTTCCTTCCTTCCTTCCTAGATTCCTTCCTTCCTTCCTTCCTTCCTTCCTTCCTTCCTTCCTTCCTTCCTTCCTTCCTTCCTTCCTTCCTTCCTTCCTTCCTTCCTTCCTTCCTTCCTTCCTTCCTTCCTTCCTTCCTTCCTTCCTTCCTTCCTTCCTTCCTTCCTTCCTGGAATCCTTCCTTCCTGGAATCCTTCCTTCCTGGAATCCTTCCTTCCTGGAATCCTTCCTTCCTAGATTCCTTCCTTTTTTCCTTCATTTTTCGTTCGTTCCTTCCTTCCTTCCTTCCTTCCTTCCTTCCTTCCTTCCTTCCTGGAATCCTTCCTTCCTGGAATCCTTCCTTCCTGGAATCCTTCCTTCCTTCCTTCCTTCCTTCCTGGAACCCTTCCTTCCTGGAATCCTTCCTTCCTTCCTGGAATCCTTCCTTCCTTCCTGGAATCCTTCCTGGAATCCTTCCTTCCTTCCTTCCTTCTTGGAATCCTTCCTGGAATCCTTCCTTCCTTCCTTCCTGGAATCCTTCCTTCCTGGAATCCTTCTTTCCTTCCTGGAATCCTTCCTTCCTTCCTGAAATCCTTCCTTCCTGGAGTCCTTCCTTCCTGGAATCCTTCCTTCCTGGAGTCCTTCCTTCCTAGATTCCTTCCTTTTTTCCTTCTTTTTTCCTTCCTTCCTTCCTTCCTTCCTTCCTTCCTTCCTTCCTTCCTTCCTTCCTTCCTTCCTTCCTTCCTTCCTTCCTTCCTTCCTTCCTTCCTTCCTTCCTTCCTTCCTTCCTTCCTTCCTTCCTTCCTTCCTTCCTTCCTTCCTTCCTTCCTTCCTTCCTTCCTTCCTGGAATCCTTCCTTCCTTCCTTCCTTCCTTCCTGGAATCCTTCCTTCCTGGAATCCTTCCTTCCTGGAATCCTTCCTGGAATCCTTCCTGGAATCCTTCCTTCCTTCCTTCCTTCCTGGAATCCTTCCTGGAATCCTTCCTTCCTTCCTTCCTGGAATCCTTCCTTCCTGGAATCCTTCCTTCCTGGAATCCTTCCTTCCTTCCTTCCTGGAATCCTTCCTTCCTTCCTGGAATCCTTCCTTCCTGGAATCCTTCCTTCCTGGAATCCTTCCTTCCTTCCTGGAATCCTTCCTTCCTGGAATCCTTCCTTCCTTCCTTCCTTTTTGGAATCCTTCCTTCCTGCCTGGAATCCTTCCTTCCTTCCTGGAATCCTTCCTTCCTGGAATCCTTCCTGGAATCCTTCCTGGAATCCTTCCTGGAATCCTTCCTGGAATCCTTCCTGGAATCCTTCCTACCTTCCTGGAATCCTTCCTTCCTGGAATCCTTCCTTCCTTCCTGGAATCCTTCCTTCCTGCAATCATTCCTTCATGGAATGCTTCCTTCCTGGAATCCTTCCTTCCTGGAATCCTTCCTTCCTTCCTTCCTGGAATCCTTCCTTCCTGGAATCCTTCCTTCCTTCCTTCCTTCCCGGAATCCTTCCTTCCTGGAATCCTTCCTTCCTTCCTGGAATCCTTCCTTCCTTCCTGGAATCCTTCCTTCCTGGAATCCTTCCTTCCTTCCTGGAATCCTTCCTTCCTTCCTGGAATCCTTCCTTCCTGGAAGCCTTCCTTCCTTCTTTCCTGGAATCCTTCCTTCCTGGAATCCTTCCTTCCTTCCTGGAATCCTTCCTTCCTGGAATCCTTCCTTCCTGGAATCCTTCCTTCCTTCCTCCCTTCCTGGAATCCTTCCTTCCTTCCTTCCTTCCTGGAATCCTTCCTTCCTGGAATCCTTCCTTCATGGAATCCTTCCTTCCTTCCTTCCTTCCTTCCTTCCTACCTTCCTTCCTGGAATCCTTCCTGGAATCCTTCCTGGAATCCTTCCTGGAATCCTTCCTTCCTGGAATCCTTCCTTCCTGCCTGGAATCCTTCCTTCCTTCCTGGAATCCTTCCTTCCTGGAATCCTTCCTGGAATCCTTCCTGGAATCCTTCCTGGAATCCTTCCTGGAATCCTTCCTGGAATCCTTCCTTCCTTCCTGGAATCCTTCCTTCCTGGAATCCTTCCTTCCTTCCTGGAATCCTTCCTTCCTTCCTTCCTTCTTTCCTTCCTTCCTTCCTTCCTTCCTTCCTTCCTTCCTTCCTTCCTTCCTTCCTTCCTTCCTTCCTTCCTTCCTTCCTTCCTTCCTTCCTTCCTTCCTTCCTTCCTTCCTTCCTTCCTTCCTTCCTTCCTTCCTTCCTTCCTTCCTTCCTTCCTTCCTTCCTTCCTTCCTGGAATCCTTCCTGGAATCCTTCCTGGAATCCTTCCTGGAATCCTTCCTTCCTTCCTTCCTTCCTTCCTGGAATCCTTCCTTCCTTCCTTCCTGGAATCCTTCCTTCCTGGAATCCTTCCTTCCTTCCTGGAATCCTTCCTTCCTGGAATCCTTCCTTCCTGGAATCCTTCCTTCCTGGAATCCTTCCTTCCTGGAATCCTTCCTTCCTGGAATCCTTCCTTCCTGGAATCCTTCCTGAATCCTTCCTGGAATCCTTCCTGGAATCCTTCCTGGAATCCTTCCTTCCTGGAATCCTTCCTTCCTTCCTTCCTTCCTGGAATCCTTCCTTCCTGGAATCCTTCCTTCCTTCCTGGAATCCTTCCTACCTGGAAGCCTTCCTTCCTTCCTTCCTTCCTGAAATCCTTCCTTCCTTCCTGGAATCCTTCCTTCCTTCCTGGAATCCTTCCTTCCTGGAATCCTTCCTTCCTGGAATCCTTCCTTCCTTCCTGGAATCCTTCCTTCCTGGAATCCTTCCTTCCTGGAATCCTTCTTTCCTTCCTGGAATCCTTCCTTCCTTCCTGAAATCCTTCCTTCCTGGAGTCCTTCCTTCCTTCCTTCCTTCCTTCCTTCCTTCCTTCCTTCCTTCCTTCCTTCCTTCCTTCCTTCCTTCCTTCCTTCCTTCCTTCCTTCCTTCCTTCCTTCCTTCCTTCCTTCCTTCCTTCCTTCCTTCCTTCCTGGAATCCTTCCTTCCTGGAATCCTTCCTTCCTGGAATCCTTCCTTCCTGGAATCCTTCCTTCCTGGAATCCTTCCTTCCTGGAATCCTTCCTTCCTTCCTTCCTTCCTTCCTTCCTTCCTTCCTTCCTTCCTTCCTTCCTTCCTTCCTTCCTTCCTGGAATCCTTCCTTCCTTCCTTCCTTCTTGGAATCCTTCCTGGAATCCTTCCTTCCTGGAATCCTTCCTTCCTGGAATCCTTCCTTCCTTCCTTCAATCCTTCCTGGAATACTTCCTTCCTGGAATCCTTCCTTCCTTCCTGGAATCCTTCCTTCCTGGAATCCTTCCTTCCTTCCTGGAATCCTTCCTTCCTTCCTTCCTTCCTTCTTTCCTTCCTTCCTTCCTTCCTTCCTTCCTTCCTTCCTTCCTTCCTTCCTTCCTTCCTTCCTTCCTTCCTTCCTTCCTTCCTTCCTTCCTGGAATCCTTCCTTCCTGGAATCCTTCCTTCCTGGAATCCTTCCTTCCTAGATTCCTTCCTTTTTTCCTTCATTTTTCGTTCGTTCGTTCCTTCCTTCCTTCCTTCCTTCCTTCCTTCCTTCCTTCCTGGAATCCTTCCTTCCTTCCTTCCTTCTTGGAATCCTTCCTGGAATCCTTCCTTCCTGGAATCCTTCCTTCCTGGAATCCTTCCTTCCTTCCTTCAATCCTTCCTGGAATACTTCCTTCCTGGAATCCTTCCTTCCTTCCTGGAATCCTTCCTTCCTGGAATCCTTCCTTCCTTCCTGGAATCCTTCCTTCCTTCCTTCCTTCCTTCTTTCCTTCCTTCCTTCCTTCCTTCCTTCCTTCCTTCCTTCCTTCCTTCCTTCCTTCCTTCCTTCCTTCCTTCCTTCCTTCCTTCCTTCCTTCCTTCCTTCCTTCCTGGAATCCTTCCTTCCTGGAATCCTTCCTTCCTGGAATCCTTCCTTCCTAGATTCCTTCCTTTTTTCCTTCATTTTTCGTTCGTTCGTTCCTTCCTTCCTTCCTTCCTTCCTTCCTTCCTTCCTTCCTGGAATCCTTCCTTCCTGGAATCCTTCCTTCCTGGAATCCTTCCTTCCTTCCTTCCTTCCTTCCTGGAACCCTTCCTTCCTGGAATCCTTCCTTCCTTCCTGGAATCCTTCCTTCCTTCCTGGAATCCTTCCTGGAATCCTTCCTTCCTTCCTTCCTTCCTGGAATCCTTCCTGGAATCCTTCCTTCCTTCCTTCCTGGAATCCTTCCTTCCTGGAATCCTTCTTTCCTTCCTGGAATCCTTCCTTCCTTCCTGAAATCCTTCCTTCCTGGAGTCCTTCCTTCCTGGAATCCTTCCTTCCTGGAGTCCTTCCTTCCTAGATTCCTTCCTTTTTTCCTTCTTTTTTCCTTCCTTCCTTCCTTCCTTCCTTCCTTCCTTCCTTCCTTCCTTCCTTCCTTCCTGGAATCCTTCCTTCCTTCCTTCCTGGAATCCTTCCTTCCTTCCTGGAATCAATCCTTCCTTCCTTCCTTCCTTCCTTCCTTCCTTCCTTCCTTCCTTCCTTCCTTCCTTCCTTCCTTCCTTCCTTCCTTCCTTCCTTCCTGGAATCCTTCCTGGAATCCTTCCTTCCTTCCTTCCTGGAATCCTTCCTTCCTTCCTGGAATCCTTCCTTCCTTCCTTCCTTCCTTCCTGGAATCCTTCCTTCCTGGAATCCTTCCTTCCTGGAATCCTTCCTGGAATCCTTCCTGGAATCCTTCCTTCCTTCCTTCCTTCCTGGAATCCTTCCTGGAATCCTTCCTTCCTTCCTTCCTGGAATCCTTCCTTCCTGGAATCCTTCCTTCCTGGAATCCTTCCTTCCTTCCTTCCTGGAATCCTTCCTTCCTTCCTGGAATCCTTCCTTCCTGGAATCCTTCCTTCCTGGAATCCTTCCTTCCTTCCTGGAATCCTTCCTTCCTGGAATCCTTCCTTCCTTCCTTCCTTTTTGGAATCCTTCCTTCCTGCCTGGAATCCTTCCTTCCTTCCTGGAATCCTTCCTTCCTGGAATCCTTCCTGGAATCCTTCCTGGAATCCTTCCTGGAATCCTTCCTGGAATCCTTCCTGGAATCCTTCCTACCTTCCTGGAATCCTTCCTTCCTGGAATCCTTCCTTCCTTCCTGGAATCCTTCCTTCCTGCAATCATTCCTTCATGGAATGCTTCCTTCCTGGAATCCTTCCTTCCTGGAATCCTTCCTTCCTTCCTTCCTGGAATCCTTCCTTCCTGGAATCCTTCCTTCCTTCCTTCCTTCCCGGAATCCTTCCTTCCTGGAATCCTTCCTTCCTTCCTGGAATCCTTCCTTCCTTCCTGGAATCCTTCCTTCCTGGAATCCTTCCTTCCTTCCTGGAATCCTTCCTTCCTTCCTGGAATCCTTCCTTCCTGGAATCCTTCCTTCATGGAATGCTTCCTTCCTGGAATCCTTCCTTCCTGGAAGCCTTCCTTCCTTCTTTCCTGGAATCCTTCCTTCCTGGAATCCTTCCTTCCTTCCTGGAATCCTTCCTTCCTGGAATCCTTCCTTCCTGGAATCCTTCCTTCCTTCCTCCCTTCCTGGAATCCTTCCTTCCTTCCTTCCTTCCTGGAATCCTTCCTTCCTGGAATCCTTCCTTCATGGAAGCCTTCCTTCCTTCCTTCCTTCCTTCCTTCCTTCCTTCCTTCCTTCCTTCCTTCCTTCCTTCCTTCCTTCCTTCCTTCCTGGAATCCTTCCTGGAATCCTTCCTGGAATCCTTCCTGGAATCCTTCCTTCCTTCCTTCCTTCCTTCCTGGAATCCTTCCTTCCTTCCTTCCTGGAATCCTTCCTTCCTGGAATCCTTCCTTCCTTCCTGGAATCCTTCCTTCCTGGAATCCTTCCTTCCTGGAATCCTTCCTTCCTGGAATCCTTCCTTCCTGGAATCCTTCCTTCCTGGAATCCTTCCTGGAATCCTTCCTGGAATCCTTCCTGGAATCCTTCCTGGAATCCTTCCTTCCTGGAATCCTTCCTTCCTTCCTTCCTTCCTGGAATCCTTCCTTCCTGGAATCCTTCCTTCCTTCCTGGAATCCTTCCTACCTGGAAGCCTTCCTTCCTTCCTTCATTCCTGAAATCCTTCCTTCCTTCCTGGAATCCTTCCTTCCTTCCTGGAATCCTTCCTTCCTGGAATCCTTCCTTCCTGGAATCCTTCCTTCCTTCCTGGAATCCTTCCTTCCTGGAATCCTTCCTTCCTGGAATCCTTCTTTCCTTCCTGGAATCCTTCCTTCCTTCCTGAAATCCTTCCTTCCTGGAGTCCTTCCTTCCTGGAATCCTTCCTTCCTTCCTTCCTTCCTTCCTAGATTCCTTCCTTCCTTCCTTCCTTCCTTCCTTCCTTCCTTCCTTCCTTCCTTCCTTCCTTCCTTCCTTCCTTCCTTCCTTCCTTCCTTCCTTCCTTCCTTCCTTCCTTCCTTCCTTCCTTCCTTCCTTCCTTCCTTCCTTCCTTCCTGGAATCCTTCCTTCCTGGAATCCTTCCTTCCTGGAATCCTTCCTTCCTGGAATCCTTCCTTCCTTCCTTCCTTCCTTCCTTCCTTCCTTCCTTCCTTCCTTCCTTCCTTCCTTCCTTCCTTCCTGGAATCCTTCCTTCCTTCCTTCCTTCTTGGAATCCTTCCTGGAATCCTTCCTTCCTGGAATCCTTCCTTCCTGGAATCCTTCCTTCCTTCCTTCAATCCTTCCTGGAATACTTCCTTCCTGGAATCCTTCCTTCCTTCCTGGAATCCTTCCTTCCTGAATCCTTCCTTCCTTCCTGGAATCCTTCCTTCCTTCCTTCCTTCCTTCTTTCCTTCCTTCCTTCCTTCCTTCCTTCCTTCCTTCCTTCCTTCCTTCCTTCCTTCCTTCCTTCCTTCCTTCCTTCCTTCCTTCCTTCCTTCCTTCCTTCCTTCCTTCCTTCCTTCCTTCCTTCCTTCCTTCCTGGAATCCTTCCTTCCTTCCTTCCTGGAATCCTTCCTTCCTGGAATCCTTCCTTCCTGGAATCCTTCCTTCCTGGAATCCTTCCTTCCTAGATTCCTTCCTTTTTTCCTTCATTTTTCGTTCGTTCCTTCCTTCCTTCCTTCCTTCCTTCCTTCCTTCCTTCCTTCCTGGAATCCTTCCTTCCTGGAATCCTTCCTTCCTGGAATCCTTCCTTCCTTCCTTCCTTCCTTCCTGGAACCCTTCCTTCCTGGAATCCTTCCTTCCTTCCTGGAATCCTTCCTTCCTTCCTGGAATCCTTCCTGGAATCCTTCCTTCCTTCCTTCCTTCCTGGAATCCTTCCTGGAATCCTTCCTTCCTTCCTTTCTGGAATCCTTCCTTCCTGGAATCCTTCTTTCCTTCCTGGAATCCTTCCTTCCTTCCTGAAATCCTTCCTTCCTGGAGTCCTTCCTTCCTGGAATCCTTCCTTCCTGGAGTCCTTCCTTCCTAGATTCCTTCCTTTTTTCCTTCTTTTTTCCTTCCTTCCTTCCTTCCTTCCTTCCTTCCTTCCTTCCTTCCTTCCTTCCTTCCTTCCTTCCTTCCTTCCTTCCTTCCTTCCTTCCTTCCTTCCTTCCTTCCTTCCTTCCTTCCTTCCTTCCTGGAATCCTTCCTTCCTTCCTGGAATCCTTCCTTCCTTCCTTCCTTCCTTCCTGGAATCCTTCCTTCCTGGAATCCTTCCTTCCTGGAATCCTTCCTGGAATCCTTCCTGGAATCCTTCCTTCCTTCCTTCCTTCCTGGAATCCTTCCTGGAATCCTTCCTTCCTTCCTTCCTGGAATCCTTCCTTCCTGGAATCCTTCCTTCCTGGAATCCTTCCTTCCTTCCTTCCTGGAATCCTTCCTTCCTTCCTGGAATCCTTCCTTCCTGGAATCCTTCCTTCCTGGAATCCTTCCTTCCTTCCTGGAATCCTTCCTTCCTGGAATCCTTCCTTCCTTCCTTCCTTTTTGGAATCCTTCCTTCCTGCCTGGAATCCTTCCTTCCTTCCTGGAATCCTTCCTTCCTGGAATCCTTCCTGGAATCCTTCCTGGAATCCTTCCTACCTTCCTGGAATCCTTCCTTCCTGGAATCCTTCCTTCCTTCCTGGAATCCTTCCTTCCTGCAATCATTCCTTCATGGAATGCTTCCTTCCTGGAATCCTTCCTTCCTGGAATCCTTCCTTCCTTCCTTCCTGGAATCCTTCCTTCCTGGAATCCTTCCTTCCTTCCTTCCTTCCCGGAATCCTTCCTTCCTGGAATCCTTCCTTCCTTCCTGGAATCCTTCCTTCCTTCCTGGAATCCTTCCTTCCTGGAATCCTTCCTTCCTTCCTGGAATCCTTCCTTCCTTCCTGGAATCCTTCCTTCCTGGAATCCTTCCTTCATGGAATGCTTCCTTCCTGGAATCCTTCCTTCCTGGAAGCCTTCCTTCCTTCTTTCCTGGAATCCTTCCTTCCTGGAATCCTTCCTTCCTTCCTGGAATCCTTCCTTCCTGGAATCCTTCCTTCCTGGAATCCTTCCTTCCTTCCTCCCTTCCTGGAATCCTTCCTTCCTTCCTTCCTTCCTGGAATCCTTCCTTCCTGGAATCCTTCCTTCATGGAAGCCTTCCTTCCTTCCTTCCTTCCTGAAATCCTTTCTTCCTTCCTGGAATCCTTCCTTCCTTCCTGGAATCCTTCCTTCCTGGAATCCTTCCTTCCTTCCTGGAATCCTTCCTTCCTGGAATCCTTCCTTCCTGGAATCCTTCTTTCCTTCCTTCCTTCCTTCCTTCCTTCCTTCCTTCCTTCCTTCCTTCCTTCCTTCCTTCCTTCCTTCCTTCCTTCCTTCCTTCCTTCCTTCCTTCCTTCCTTCCTTCCTTCCTTCCTTCCTTCCTTCCTTCCTTCCTTCCTTCCTTCCTTCCTTCCTTCCTTCCTTCCTTCCTTCCTTCCTTCCTTCCTTCCTTCCTTCCTTCCTTCCTTCCTTCCTTCCTGGAATCCTTCCGTCCTGGAATCCTTCCTTCCTGGAATCCTTCCTTCCTGGAATCCTTCCTTCCTGGAATCCTTCCTTCCTTCCTTCCTTCTTGGAATCCTTCCTGGAATCCTTCCTTCCTGGAATCCTTCCTTCCTGGAATCCTTCCTTCCTTCCTTCAATCCTTCCTGCAATACTTCCTTCCTGGAATCCTTCCTTCCTTCCTGGAATCCTTCCTTCCTGGAATCCTTCCTTCCTTCCTGGAATCCTTCCTTCCTTCCTTCCTTCCTTCTTTCCTTCCTTCCTTCCTGGAATCCTTCCTTCCTTCCTTCCTTCTTTCCTTCCTTCCTTCCTTCCTTCCTTCCTTCCTTCCTTCCTTCCTTCCTTCCTTCCTGGAATCCTTCCTTCCTGGAATCCTTCCTTCCTGGAATCCTTCCTTCCTAGATTCCTTCCTTTTTTCCTTCCTTTTTTCGTTCCTTCCTTCCTTCCTTCCTTCCTTCCTTCCTTCCTTCCTTCCTTCCTGGAATCCTTCCTTCCTGGAATCCTTCCTTCCTGGAATCCTTCCTTCCTTCCTTCCTTCCTTCCTGGAACCCTTCCTTCCTGGAATCCTTCCTTCCTTCCTGGAATCCTTCCTTCCTTCCTGGAATCCTTCCTGGAATCCTTCCTTCCTTCCTTCCTTCCTGGAATCCTTCCTGGAATCCTTCCTTCCTTCCTTCCTGGAATCCTTCCTTCCTGGAATCCTTCTTTCCTTCCTGGAATCCTTCCTTCCTTCCTGAAATCCTTCCTTCCTGGAGTCCTTCCTTCCTGGAATCCTTCCTTCCTGGAGTCCTTCCTTCCTAGATTCCTTCCTTTTTTCCTTCCTTTTTTCCTTCCTTTTTTCCTTCCTTCCTTCCTTCCTTCCTTCCTTCCTTCCTTCCTTCCTTCCTTCCTTCCTTCCTTCCTTCCTTCCTTCCTTCCTTCCTTCCTTCCTTCCTTCCTTCCTGGAATCCTTCCTTCCTGGAATCCTTCCTGGAATCCTTCCTGGAATCCTTCCTGGAATCCTA